>NC_134893.1:35008502-35011002 GCF_041734735.1 Babylonia areolata | reverse complement strand
CACATGGTAAAAATGTATCAAATCGGTATAAATGGAAATTGCTTTAGAGTTATTCAAAGCATGTATGAAAATGCCACAGTTTGCACAAGAACTGATACGGGATTTTCTTCTGAAATACCCATATTGAAGGGGGTACTGCAAGGGAACACACTCAGTCCCACTTTATTTAATATCTTTATCAATGATCTCCCGAAATGTCTGGGCGTTACTGACTCACCATCCATAGACCTTGACAAAAATGATAGTGTTTCGTGTTCACTATATGCTGATGACCTAGTAATTTTGTCCACGACAAAGATAGGATTACAAAGGAAACTAGATAAACTCAATCTGTATTGTGAAAACTGGGATCTAAAAATCAACATAGATAAAACTAAAGTAATAGTTTTCACACACACCGATCCAAAAGTGCCTGTCATTTTCACAATAGGCAATGATATAATCCAGACAACTGATCAATACAAGTACTTGGGTATATTATTTCACAAAACTGGAACGTTCTCATTTGCCCAAGAGCATCTCGCCAAACAGGCATTAAAAGCAGCACATTCCCTCCGAAGAATCGTTAAAAAGCAAGATATTCGTTTGGATATTGTACTGCAGCTTTTTGATTCGCTTGTTTTACCTATATTATTATATGGATCCGATATTTGGTTCCCATGGGCTGAAACTAAAATTACCTATTCATTCAATACAGGAATGACAGATTTCTTTAGAAATTGCATTTCTTCGAAACATTCACATGAACAAATGCATATAAAATTTTGCAGACTGCTTCTAGGGGTACATTCTAAAACAATGAATCTGCCAACTCTAGCAGAACTGTGCAGATTTCCAATTGGAATTCATATTGCATGCAGAGTTCTTGACCACTGGACTCATATTCTGGATGCACATCAAAAAGGTCTATATGTCGATGATGAACCAACCAGACACAATTGAAAACCCCTGGATACTATTTATAAAGAATATTCTTCACAATGTAGGATTAGGTCATGTTTGGAATAATCAGTCGACATTTAGTAACAGCAGACTTAAATTCACATTACGCCAACAACGAAGAAATAGATATGTACAATTCTAGAAACAGAGAAAAACTGAATACAACAGATTAGACTTCTACAACAAAATTAAAAGAAACGATTTTCAAATTGAGAATTATCTAACTGATAAAATCGACCCTGCTCACAAACAAGCTCTTTGTCAACTCAGAATAAGCGCACATCATTTAAATATCGAACGAGGAAGATATGCAAACATTCCCAGAGAAGAGAGGTTATGTGATATATGTGAAGTTGTTGAAGATGAATTACATTTCTTATATACGTGTATCTTATTTCATAATTTGCGAAACTATCTAATCACAACTGTACAGCAGTATGATCATCAATCAAACGTGATCTCTAGAAAAATATAAAACAATATCCTAAAACCAAGTGATTTATTCACCTGCGATGACTGTCAAAAAACACTCGCCAACTATGTATTTCAGTGCATGTGTATTAGATGAAGATGACCGTTTATTTCTTTGTTCCCTTTGTTCTTTGTTGTGTCTATCAATCCTTCCGGGATTTTATGACAATAAATGAAGTCAAGTCAAGTCAAGTCAAGTCAAGTCACACACACTCACAGAGAGAGAGAGAGAGATCCTACACAAATCATTCCCAACTCTTTCTGAACGTATTCGAGAAGAGAGACTGTGAGGGCAGCAGCACAACAGCCAAACAACACAGAACGGCCACCCCCTGGGGATTTCCCCCCTGCTGGGCTGGGTTGGGGGACCAGTAGGGATTGTGGAGATGGGCAGGGAGAGGGTTAATCAAACCAAAGGCAGCAAGCAGCCTCCTAGGTTTCCTCCTGGTCTTCGTTGTAATTACTTCCCCCGCCACACACACCCTCACCCCCCACCCCCCCCACCCCACCCCACCCCCCTGCTTGTCTGGTCTCCCGTGTATGTACAAGCCAGCCTCGAAGGGGTTTACTTTAGGTTAATGGAAATTCTGTATAAACACACGGCTTTGGAGAGAACGAGTTGAAAAGGGAACGAATGATGAACAGAATCCGGTTCTGCAGCGTTGGGAGGGGGGGCTGGGGAGGGAGGTCATTGAGGGCTAAGGGGCGGGAGGGAGGTGGGGAGGGGGGGGGCTGTGCTGGGATGGGGTGGGGGTATGGATGGTGTTGGAGGTGGGTACTGTAGGGGGTGGGGGGGGCAATGATCAGAGAATCTTTGCGGCCTTGAGAATGTGGCCACATTAATTTGTACTGTTCCGGTTGTTTGTGCGGTGGATTCCGTGTAAATACGGGCTAACCAGTACAGTGTTGGAAGCCAGGGTATTCTGTGCCTTGAGCTTTTAGTCAGTGGTCAGGAACAGCTGACTGAGTACTTTTCCAACGTTCATGGGTCGTTTTCTCCTGTCTGCCCGTCTGTCTGTTTGTCTATTCATTTGTGTTAATAATAATAACAATAATAATGGAAACTTATATAGCAAACTATCCAGAA
>NC_134893.1:34996002-35001002 GCF_041734735.1 Babylonia areolata | reverse complement strand
ATCAGTCGTCATAGGAATGGATTGTGTGGACTAGTTATTGTGTTGTTTTGTGAAGTACTTTTAAGAACGCACTGTTGAAAAAAAATGTTGTATTGTATTGTATTGTATTGTATTGTATCAGTATCAGTAGCTCAAGGAGGCGTCACCGCGTTCAAACAAATCCACATATATACGCTACACCACATCTGCTAAGCAGATGCCTGACCAGCAGCGTAACCCAACGTGCTTAGTCTGAGGCCCTGAGAAAAGAAAAAAGAAAGAAGTAAATGAATATTTAAAGGAAAAAAAAAAGAATGAATAATTTCAATAATAATGAAATAGAATAAAGAATATAAAAAAAGGAATATAAAAAGACAAATAAAATATTGTGTTGTATTGTATTGCATTGCATTGTATTGTATTGTAATGTATAGCATTGCATTGTATTGTAATGCATTGCATTGCATTGTATTGAATTGTATTGTATTGTACAGCTTCCTCGCCACAACATACTCGTATGTGCACTCGATACCATTGTCGTCTGTAGAACACATCGCGCCATCTTCCGGCGCCAGTTATTGTGTTGTGTTGTGTTGTGTTGTGAAGTACATTTAAAACGCATTGTTGAAAAAATGTTGTATTGTATTGTATTCTACAGCTTTCTCGCCACAACATACTTGTTGTATTGTATTGTATTGTATTGTATTGTGTCGCATTGTATCGCATTGTACAGTTTTCTCGCCACAAGATACGTGTCTGCGTGATTTCGGGCTGCCCTTGTCATTTGTCGGTGGAACGCATCGCCATCTACTTCCGGTGCCATCATTGATTGTCTCCCCCCTCCCCCCCCCCCGCCTTTTTTTTCATTTTTTTCATGCCATCACCGTGACAGATTTATCACCGAGAAAAAAATTTCAACAGACCTGCCCCCTGATTCCCCCCCCCCTTTTACGTGTATGACCGTTTTTACCCCACCATGTAGGCAACCATACTCCGTTTTCGGGGGATTATGAAGACTAATACGGCGGCAGACCACCGTTCAAGATCTGGTGGCATTTGTATGGAAAGGACAGAGAGAGAGAGAGAGAGAGAGAGAGAGAGAGAGAGAGTATCAGTATCAGTATCAGTATCAGTATCAGTAGCTCAAGGAGGCGTCACTGCGTTCGGACAAATCCATATACGCAACATCACATCTGCCAAGCAGATGCCTGACCAGCAGCGTAACCCAACGCGCTTAGTCAGGCCTTGAGGAAAAAAAAAATAGAGACAGAGACAGAGAGATACGGAGAAAGAGAGACAGAGACAGAGAAACAGAGACAGAGACAGAGAGACAGAGCAAACGTGTTTCCACACACACTTCTACCCTCACGTCCTCCACCACCCCCTCCTCCCCTGCCCCCATGCCTCTCGCCCCCCCACCCCCCACCCCTTACACACACACACGAAGCAGTCGTTACTGAGGTGGTGTTAGAAAGCGTGGCTCCCATTGATGCAACAACTGCTGCAGGGAAATTGACTGTCTTTGTATCTCTCTCTATCTCTGTGTGTGTGTGTGTGTGTGTGTGTGTGTGTGTGTGTGTGTGTGTGTGTGTGTGTGTGCCCTCTCTCTGTCACTCTGTATGTCTATCTCTGTTTCTGCCTCTGTCTCTCTGTCTCTTTGTCTGTCTCTCTGTGTCTCTGTTACTGTCTCCGACTCTCTCTCTCTCTGACTCTCTCTCTCTCAATCCCTGTCTGTCTGTCTGTCAGTCTGTCTGTCTGTCTGTCTGTCTCTCTTATGGTTGACTGAGAACCTCCCTCACCCTCCATCCCCCATTCTGGTCTGTGGTGCGGTGTGTTTTGTGTGTGTTTGTTTCTTTCATGTTGTTCAGTTTTTCCAATGCATTTTACTAACACCATGCTTGTGCCCGTATTTCATGTGTGTGTGTGCTTATAAATCTGTTATCCTCGAAATAAAGAATTTTGTCTTGTCTTGTCTCTGTCTCTCTCTGTCTCTGTCTCTCTCTCTGTGTCTTTCTCTGTGTGTGTGTGTGTGACTGTCTGTCTGTCTGTCTGTATCTCTGTCTGTATCTCTGTCTATCTGTCTGTCTCTGTGTCTGTCTGTCTGTCTCTCTATGTCTGTCTGTCTGTCTTTCTCTCTCTCTCTTCTCTCTCTGTCTCGCTGAGCCAGCTATGCCCTCCGGGGCAACAGGAGACCAAAAGACATAATTACAACCCCCTCTCTGTCTCTCTCTCTCTCTCTCTCTCTCTCTCTCTCGCTCTCTGTGATAACTTTTTTTTTATATCTGCCAACCACCACCACCACCACCACCCCACCCACCCCGTTGTCCCGGCTGTTCCCTGCCATTCTGGGTAGTCCTCCAACCCCTTCCTCTCACCCTCTTCCGCCCTCCCACTCCCTCACACCCCCCATCCCCCTCAACCCTCCCCATCCCCTTCACCACTACTGTCTCTCGTGCATGTCCTTGGGGTATGATGATGATGGAACCAGGATGGGGGTGTGGGGGTGGCCGGTGGGGTGGGGGTGGGGGGGAAGTGGTGTGGAGTTGAAGAAGATGGTGGTGGTGGTGGTGGTGGTGAATGAGGAGCCAGAACTGACGAACTGCATGCAGGAGGCGGGGGAGGAGGAGGAGGAGGAGGAAAGAAGAAGAAGAAGACTCAAGGACCCGCGTCCCCCAGCCTTAATTACCTCGTGGTTTGGAACCACAGGGGTTTTTTTGTGTGTGTGTTTTTTTTCCATGGACTGTCTGTCTTCCCATGCAGCAGCTCTATACCAGTCTGTGGTCTGAAGGGGTGGGGGTGAGGGGGTGGGGAGGGGAGGGGGAGGGGAAGGGGAGATAATGGCTTTGACCGAGTAAAAGGGGGTTGGGGGGGATGGATTGGGTGGGTGGTGGTGGTGGTGGTGGAGGACTGACAATGATTTTGACCCGAGTGAGTGTAGTCTCTGTTGTCTTTGTTCAAGTGCTGGGTTCTGACTCTCAAGTCACTACGCCTGCAGTTTTGTGGACTGACAGCCTTCTTTGTTTTATGGTATATATATGGTCTTTGGTTATGTTCCATCTGGAGCGAAATGCTTTCATGGTGGCCAAAAGCTAGGAGATTGTTAACTGCTATGACTATCTTGTTATCTTCTTCTTCTTCTTCTTCTTCTGCGTTCACTCGTATGCACACGAGTGGGCTTTTACGTGTATGACCGTTTTTACCCCGCCATGTAGGCAGCCATACTCCGTTTTCGGGGGTGTGCATGCTGGGTATGTTCTTGTTTCCATAACCCACCGAACGCTGACATGGATTACAGGATCTTTAACGTGCGTATTTGATCTTCTGCTTGCATATACACACGAAGGGGGTTCAGGCACTAGCAGGTCTGCACATATGTTGACCTGGGAGATCGTAAAAATCTCCACCCTTTACCCACCAGGCGCCGTCACCGTGATTCGAACCCGGGACCCTCAGATTGACAGTCCAACGCTTTAACCACTCGGCTATTGCGCCCGTCGTTATCATCTTTTCGACAGGTTTCGCTTCCTCATATGTATTAGAGGACATGGCTGTTAGAGGTATATATATATATATATATATATATATATATATAAGGGGGGGGGGGGGGGGTCTTTCCATTAAGGGCCGAAACACTTGACTGCGGAGGGGCTTCTCCTCTGGAGACATAAAACTGTCCAGCTCTCCCTTGAGTTTCGTATAACATCACTGTGGACATTTGGTGACCAAACTCTCTGCCACTGTTCTCCAAGATATTTGATAGCCAAATACAGCCTATGCGTACATGATATACTTATGAGGTATGTGGCCTGATGGCTGATCAAAGCATTATTGGGAAAAAAAATGCATGTATTTGCTTAAAAGAGATTACTAAATATCAGCATCAGAATGCCAAATGCTCTTATTATTTACGCAGAGACAGGGAGGTATCCAGTGGATATAACAGTTTCAGTTCAGTTTCACTGGTTCAAGGAGGCGTCACTGCGTTCGGACAAATCCATATACGCTACACCACATCTGCCAAGCAGATGCCTGACCAGCAGCGTAACCCAACGCGCTTAGTCAGGCCTTGAGAAAAAAAAGTAAATAAATAATGGATAAATACATAAAAAATAACTACTACTAATAATAATAATATGTATAAGGCCCAAAAACTTGATGAAGTCAACTATGTTTTTTATATAACAATATACACTGAATGTAAACAATTTTGGATTACGTCAGTGATAGTGCCTGAACACCATCTGCCATTCAAAATATACAAAATGCTGTGCAACTTACACGGTAACAACAAAAACAAGTGGGTTTCTAAAGTGTGTTTCATATTATACCGTTAGGGATTTGTTGGTGAAAATCAAGAGTGGGCTTTTACTAGGAGATTTTTGTTTCTGTTCATTTTTTTTTTTTTTTTTTTTAAATCTTTTTTTTTTTTGTACGCTTATAGTTGACTTCATCACGTTTTTGCGCCTTATTAGTAGTAGTAGTAGTAGTTCTTTTTTTTATGTGTTTATCTTTTTTTCTCTTTTTTTTCTCTCAAGGCCTGACTAAGCGCGTTGGGTTACGCTGCTGGTCAGGCATCTGCTTGGCAGATGTGGTATAGCGTATATGGATTTGTCCGAACGCAATGACGCCTCCTTGAGCTACTGAAAGTGAAACTGTTTCTGTTCAAACAGAGACTGATAAAAGATAGTTTTCTTCAGAATTGGAACAATGGTATTTCAGGAGAACGTTTTTCGTTTTATACTTCATTTCTATCCGTTCCTTACATTCCCCCATGCTGTATTTAAACCAGTAACCACAACAACAGCAGCAGCAGCAGTAGCACAGTAGAAGTAGTAGTAGTAGCAGCAGCAGCAGTCACATCGGTGGTAGTAGTAGTAGTAGCAGCAGCAGCAGTCGTAGTGGTGGTAGTAGCAGTAGCAGTAACACCACTCTGGTAGTAGTAGCAGCAGCAGTCTTAGTGGTGGTAGTAGCAGTAGCAGTAACACCACTCTGGTAGCAGTAGCAGCAGCAGTCGTAGTGGT
>NC_134893.1:34986002-34991002 GCF_041734735.1 Babylonia areolata | reverse complement strand
TCCGCCTTATAACCGTAGCTAAGTGGGACTGACCTCCCACAAAAGTATGAGTTCAGTTTTACCGTTATAAAGAATTGTCTGTGTCTCACAAATTGTTAATGTGAAGACTGTAAAAATGGAATTGGAGAAATTACCAGTGTTGCCAAGTTTGTTGTCGTTGTCGTTGTTGTTGTTGTTGTTGAAAATCTACTCATATTGCACTTTAAAACAGTTTCACTTGACACGGTACAGCGAACTTATGCAATGCAGCTACAACCAAACCGTGAATTTGAAGCTTAAAGCTAGATCGTTATAACAATGCAGTCGTCTTCGTATAATGTGTTGTGCTGACTTCTGAGTTGAGTATATTAAAAATATGTATATTAAAAAAAGAATTTTCAAAAATGATGACAGATTGTCACTCTCAAAGAAGACTGACAACTGAAAACTACTGCTCGGGTGAGATTTGTTGTTCTGCTCACAGATATGCATGGATATGAACAAATTCAGTGTGATAAATAGAACTGTACAGTCAACAACCATCTACCTGAAGATCTAGTCATCAGCCCTATCCACATGTAATATGCGGCTATCCAGTATGATATATAGAATAGTGCAATCAACAGCCATCTACCTGAAGACCTAGTCATCAGCCCCATCCACATGTAATATGCGGTTTCTGTTCAAACGCGTGCGTGTGTGTGTGTGTGTGTGTGTGTGTGTGTGTGTGTGTGTGTGTGTGTGTGTGTGCGCGCGCGCGCGCGCGCGCGCGTTTATGAGAGAGAGAGTGAGTGTGTGTGTGTGTGTGTGTGTGTGCGTGTGTGTGTGTGCGTGCGTGCATGTGTGTGTGTGTGTGTGTGTGTGTGTGTGTGTGTGTGTGTGTGTGTGTGTCCAGTGCGTGCATGTGTGAGTGTGCACAAGTTTTTATTTTGATATGCACTTGTATGTTTCCTATTTTCGACTGTATCTGTGTTTGTGTATGATTTTCGATTTATGTTCGTACCTTGTTATGTACTATCCCACCCAAAATTCCTTGTGACCCCCGTACACTTGGTAATACAGACATATTCTATTCTATTCTATATGTAACAATCAAGCGGTTGGAGTTTTACGCTACAAAACATACGGCCGAACTGTGCCATAATTTGTTCTAATACACCACAGCAGATCAGTTCGTAAGGGGTTACTGGACCTGGTGATGGCCACACAATAGATATATCTGAAAGGAGCTGTAGCCTTTGGCAGTAACGATGGCAGACCATCACGTCAGTCAAATAAAGTTTTTCACGAATTTGGAACTGGACACACATGGAATGTGGAGTGATTTATGTCGCGTGCTATGCAGTAAATATTAACTCCAATATCATTTACAAATCGATGGAGTGATTTACTGAAGTAATTTGTTTTAAGTCAGAGAATCGGAGAGTAAAATAAAAGATTAGTAATGCATCGACACCTTTCACAAGAAATATGAAAAGGCGACAATGAAAATGCTCAAAGACGACAATGAAAATACTCAAAGGCGACAATGAAAATGCTCAAAGGCGACAATGAAAATGCTCAAAGGCGAGCATTTTATTTCATTTTGTACTTCACTAATCAGCTTTCTGTTTACCTTGTCTTTATCTTCACTGTCCTTTGTCCTTTGTTTGTTTGTTTGTTTGTTTTTTGTTGTTGGATTTGTTTGTTTGTTTGTTTGTTTGTGTTTTGTTGTTGTTGTTGTTGGTTTGTTTTTTGCTTTTGTTTTGTTTTTTTGTTTTTTTGGGTTTTTTGGGGGGAGTGGGGGGGGGGGGGTGGGGGTTCTGTTTCCGACGCAGAAAGCTCCCTGGGTGTTTCTACATTTACAAACAGTATCCCCATACCTGCTTCATTTGGAATTCTGCACTTGCAGTTTCCTCTTTTCTGACTTTTTTTTTCTTGCTTTCTCTTTTGTCCTCTTTCCTCTTCTTTCTGCCTCTCGGACCTGGAGTTGTCTGTGTTTTTTCTCGACAGATTTTCCAAGTGGAGTGATGGCCTGGAGGTAACGCGTCCGCCTAGCGTAATGTGTACTGCTTAGGGAATGGGGGGCGGGGTTGGGGGAGGGGGGGGTATTCTTTTGTAAAAGAGCACAGTCTCCAGAGACATGGGAGTCTGTTACAGATTAGGAGTGGAGTGATGGCCTAGAGGTAACGCGTCCGCCTAGGAAGCGAGAGAATCTGAGCGCGCTGGTTCGAATCGCGGCCCAGCCGCCGATATTTTATCCCCCTCCACTAGACCTTGAGTGGTGGTTTGGACGCTAGTCATTCGGATGAGACGATAAACCGAGGTCCGGTGTGCAGCATGCACTTAGCGCACGTAAAAGAACCCACGGCAACAAAAGGGTTGTTCCGGGCAAAATTCTGTAGAAAAATCCACGTCGATAGGAAAAACAAATAAAACTGCACGCAGGAAAAAATACAACAACAAGAGAGGCAAGGCCTTCAAGACTCACTTGTGATGCATTTTAAAAAAATCTAATCGTTAAAATATGTTCTGTAGAAACTGTCTTACCCATAACACTACCGTGGCTGCTTAGCTGACGTTAAAAAACAAAAAACATCATTTAAAAACGCTTTTTTAAAGGGCGATAAATCGATTGCGGTATTCGCAGTGAGAACACTGTTTAAATCATATTATTCTGGTGTATCTTGGCCATTAAAAAAATCTTTAAGGGCAATTAAAAATTCTTTTTAAGTCCGCGATAAAGGAGACGTGGCTATCACCGCAATCACACTGCAACATTTAGCCGTTTTCTCTGGATCTAGATAGATGTACAAGTTTAGTTACATTCGGTTGACATGGTCGATTCAATTTCTCTTTTATGTTCATTCTAGTTTTATAGTTTTAAAGTTGATATGAAAATTGAGTATTTTGTTAAACTGATAACATGTAGAGCCAATTACAAGTACTTCTAAACGTCGTATGAAGTGAAAAGGACTTCATTTTGAGAAAAGTCAAGACTGGAAATTTTTACGTTTCATCAATTCAAGGGTATTAACTCTCATGGTTTAGTATTTTTAACTGTGAATTCCGACTGATTCTGTGGACATTTTTATGGCAGTTTGGGGCATAATCCAGTAAGTGATGAGGCATTCACAAATCTTTCTCTGAATAAATATTTAACGGTCTCCTTCTCCAACTTTCCATCACATGTTATTGTGTATTGTCGATTGAATATAGGATTGAACGGGCAGGTCACCAACTTGAAACAAAATGGCGTCGTTCGCGTTCGCGAAGAATATGAGCACGCGCTTTGAATATGTATAAATATGTGTACGCAATTGATTTTTGCCCATGACCTTCAGGGCTCAGCCAATAGATCTATAAAGTCCACTCGTCGTATTGATTTTAGTATTTTTCGAAAAAGACCACTTGGGTGAATGGACATAGTGAACTGAAGCCCTGTACACTGAGAGTAAAACATACAACCTTTTTATGTATTGAGTATAATTTCAAAATGTAATGTTTAAGATGAGAAAGATCAGTTTAAAGCAAATTAAGCCCCCTAGCATTAATTACAGATTAATTTCCCTTTTTTACTATATGCACCAAAGACATGCAAAATAAATATAACTTCCATGCTTAGCAAAAGAAGTTCCTGTTTGAACAAATGATAAAAATGACTGCTCTTGTTGTTGTCTCAGAATATCAGATCAAAGTGCCAAGTTTAGAGAATAAAAAAATATATAAATATAACAGTAAATCCAGTTTGCATATAATTTGGCTTCTTTTTTATTTTTTTGTGCCCATCCCAGCAGTGCAATATTGTTTTAAACAAGATGACTGGAAAGAACTGAATTTTTCCTATTTTCATGCCAAATTTGGTGTCAACTGACAGTATTTGCAGAGAAAATCTCAATGTTAAAGTTTACCACGGACACACAAACACAGACACACAGACACACACACACACACACACACACACACACACACAGAGAGAGAGAGAGAGAGAGAGAGAGAGAGAACCGAACACCGGGTTAAAACATAGACTCACTTTGTTTACACAAGTGAGTCAAAAATGGGTGGCGCTGTAGTCTGGCGACGCGCTCTCCCTGAGAAGAGCAGCCCGAATTTCACTCGGAGAAATCTGTTGTGATAAAAAGAAATACAAATACAAATGTTTTTGTATGCATCTGAATTTTTTGTTTCTTTTAGTATTGCATTTAAAGCACCCAGAGGGTCACATCTATCATTTTCCTGCTTCTACCTTTTTTAGCCCAGGCTTTAATTTTGTTTCTTTAATTTTTTATTTGTTTATTGTTAGCAGATCAGATCTTATTTATCTGATTGTAATTCTATTCTCCTTCCCGAGAAGTTATACGAAAGGTAAATATTAGATGCATCTCATGGGCTCCCTTTGATGATTTCGCCTTCGTCGTTTCATACATGAATGACACATCCAGTTTTCTGTGAGAGGGAAGGAGACTTCATAATGTGATTACATTTGTTAAATTTGCATTTATTTTTGTGATTTTTTTTTTAATCCAATGCTGTGTTGTTTCAGGTCTTCATTTGACAGCCACAGGGCTGAATGAACATTACAGGCGGAATAGGCAAAACCAAAACAATTTGTTCCTTCATCCCGAGGGGCGCCATCGGCCAGAGTGGCCGTCCTTTGTTTAAGTAAATAAATAAAGCAATAACTAGATAGATGAATAAATAAGTAAATAAATAAATAAATAAATAAAAATAATTGCATGGGCACTGCACGTGCATGTCCGTCTCCCTAGTGTTGCGCGAGAGCCTGGCTGGCTAAAGATGGCTGGAAGCCTTGAGGGAAATAATACTAATGGAAAGAAGATTATTTTATTGAATTTATTTATCTGTTTATTCCTTTATTTATTCATTCGTTTATGTTCTGTCTTTTGTTACCTTCTAATTCTTGTTTCTATTTTATATCACAACATGAGAGAGCCTGTTGGAAATATTGCAGGATATCGAACAATTTAATGTATTCGAACATTGCTTGGGGGGTGAGGGGGCGGGGGGTAATGGGGAAGTGG
>NC_134893.1:34841002-34981002 GCF_041734735.1 Babylonia areolata | reverse complement strand
TTTTCGGGGCATGGCTGCATGTGAGTGAGCGATTGTCAGTGCATAGGGTCTTCGCCTTCCGCCAGGTATATATATATATTGGATCCCGCCCGTCCTGCGACCACAGCACTGAATCTTGAGACACAAATGACAATGGCGTGGTGTTCTCCATCGCAGCGGGAGAACAGTTACAATCCTCTGACTTTCCAACGACGCTCACGATGTGTGATGATAAGAACACGAATGAAGGAGACGATGAAATATACTGTTAAAAATGAAATGGAACAGTTACTAAAATAAAATAGCGAACAATTAATGATTTATCTTTGCACCTTATGCACTGAAGACCGAGAACAGGGAGATCATCCTCATGAAACGGCGATGGACAGGGATCGGACATGACGTCATGCGAAGGGAGCAAGGTGACGTATGGCACTGAATGGTGATCAGCAAGTGTTTAGTGTGCCTGGCCCATCAAAACGGAAAGTAGTGAGATGTCATCACCCTTTCCTCACATAGGCTTTCCTATTCACACTGTCCTCTTCTCATCACTTGACAACGGGCCTATGGTCCGAAACGTCGTGTCAAAACAAAGAGAATTCAACTACCACCCAAAAGGTTTTTTTATAAACTTTAGTTTTTTGTTCACCCGGACAGCTCAATCTTCACTGGAGACCAGAAGGTCAGGCAAGAGAGAGAGAGAGAGGACAAAGAACGTCAAGCGCACAACAGTCGAAGTAGATCTCAAGACCCTGAATCACACCTGGGGTACCATTCATACCCAAACCAGACTGGAGTGGCGCGGGTTCCTCGTTGCTGCCTCATATGCCAGAGGCCATGATGGATGGGCGGTAAGTAGTACTGGCAGTATTAGTTTGTTAGTTAGTAGTAGTAGTAGTAGTAGTAGTAGGAAGAGAAGGAGGAGAAGCAGCAGCAGCAGCAGCAGCACCTCATGCTCAGAGATCCAAAAGGATGAGTGGGCAGATCAGCTGTGTTAATGACACCCAAAGCATTATCAAGCAGCTGAAGAAACACTGACGGACACAGGGGAAATAATAGTGTGCTTAATACTTAACTACACTACAACTGACGAAACACTACATCCTTCATAACCCTTCAGCCTTGACCATGGCAAAGGCCACACAAAATTAATGCCCAGACCAGATTTGAATTGGAAACAGTTTTTGCATGTGACACGGGGAATTTTGTCGAGGACTTTCGAAGATTGTGAGAGGTAAAAAAAAAAAAAAAAAAAAAAAAAAATCCACAGCCGGAGGTTGTAAAGGTTGGGGGTGGGAGGTGGGGAGGGTTATGGGAAGAAAGGCGGGGAAGGAAGAGTGGAGTGGTGGAGAAGGGTGGAGAAGGGAGAAGGGGATGGGTGGGTGGGTGATGGGAATTGAGAGAAGTAACTCGACGGCGCACAATGACAAGAGCAGCTGCGATCATGTTTGCTTCTCAAGTCGTGAGGAAAATGGATGGGCAAAGGGCTGTGTGTGTGTGTGTGTGTGTGTGTGTGTGTGTGTGTGTGTGTGTGTGTGCGAGTGTGTGTGTGTGTGTGTGTGTGTGTGTGTGTGTGTGTTCGTGCAAGTATGCGGGCTTCTGTGTGTGTGTGTGTGTATGCTTGTACGTGTATACGTACATGTGTGTGTGTGTGTGTGTGTGTGTGTGTGTGTGTGTGTGTAAGTGTGTAGGTGTGTGCTAGTACGTGTGTGCGTGCTTGCCTTTGTGTGTGTGTGTGTGTTTCACTTGGCTCGGATTCATCCTTTGTTTCTTCTTTTAGTCTGCCAGACTTGAAGTAACCCTCAGTGCAGGATTGTCTGCACACACAAACTTATTCCATACGAGGCATCATGCTGAAAGCTCTGTATGTTTACAACTTCGCTTCTCGTATTTATGCTGATTTGGATTTAGCCTGACACTGACACTGGCCTCGTACGATCACAGCCACATCTATCAAAATGTCGATCGAAGTCTACCTACATGAAGGGATTAAAGAGATGAAGTGTAGATACCCTGATCCAGATCATTTGCCTTCTGATCTTTTCCACAAGGGACGAAATGTATTTGTTAAGATTTTATACCCTTTGTTCAATAAGGTTTCTGATAGTGGTTGGACAAAAGCAGTTATTTTCCCACTGCATAAAAGCGCAGTCGAGGATGTGTCGATAATTGTAGTACTATTTCCCCACTAAATACCGGCTGTCAGTAGATTATGCAGCACGGTTATCAATAAGGGACTATCACTTTTCTGCGATTAAAATGATAATCATTATCCCTAAAGCCCAAACAGTTTTTCCGGAAAGGTTACAGCGCAACAGACAACACTGATCATTAATCTATAGCCACTTGTGCAAAATTGTTTAAGTAGACAGAGTGGACGTTTCTACTCACTTTTTGTTGATTTTTCAAAAGCTTTCGATTGTGTGAACAGAAACAGATATCTTCATTTACTGCTTTCCCAAGGATTATATGGTAAAATATTTGACACATTTCGTGGAGTTGCATTTAGGTGTAAAAGCTGCAGCTAGTGCTGGGGATGAAATTGATAATATTTTAAATGCATGTCAGGTACAAGGCAAGGCTGTTTGCTAATCCTCTCTGTTCTCCTTTTTAAACCCTTATATATATATATATATATCAGTTACAAACGGAGTTGATCAAATGTGTGGCACGAGGTATTGACTTTTTTTTTTATATATATATCTCAGTTATGAAACGGAGTTGATCAAATGTGTGGCACGAGGTATTGACATCCTTGGGAACCCATTAGGTGTATTTCTTCTGATCTTCACGGATGACATTGCTGTTATCTCTGACTCTGTATCAGACCTTTAAAAAAAATCAATTGTTTGGAAAGATATTTCAAAAGTTGGAGGTTGATTGCACAATTGATGTATTCATTATGCATATTTGCATTTTCAGTATTTTTTCTATATTCATATGAACAATGCAGACGCAAAAATAATGAATGAAAAGACATTTAAGAAAAACAAAAGTTGGAAGTTGAATGTTAACATGGACAAGACCAAAATTGTAGTTATAAATGGTCTCTCTCTCTCTCTCTCTCTCTCTCTCTCTCTCTCTCTCTCTCTCTCTCTCTCGCACACACACACACACACACACACACACACACACACACACACATTCTTTCTCTCTCGCCCTCTCTCTCGCCCTCTCTCTCTCTCTTTACCCCATATTTCGTACCTTCCCCTTCTATCCTGGCCCTCAGATAAAAGGTAGATCACTCAGTCTTTCGCAGCACGTCAGAATATGATAAGACCAAAAACAAAACAAAACAAAAAACAACAAAATATCTCTTCTGCAAACTAAAGACTGCACCTCGTGGCATTCCAACACGAACTCTTTTCCGGTACAAAGGATGTAGTTTACCAAAGAGATTTATAGATCACACCTTGATACATCAACCCACTGGCTCGGAGTGTAGACAGATTTCTCTGCTTGAAAGGAAGAGGGGAAAAACATTGAATGTCTTAGGGAAAATAATCATTCTTCCAACATGTTCTTTTAACATATATACTTTAAAAACGTCCCGTAGAACAACGAAGAGGCACCATGCTTAGAGTGCAGCAAGCAATCACACAAGTCAAGTGCGTGTACGCGCGCGCGCAAGCACACACAACCACACACATACGCTCACACACACACACACACACACACACACACACACACACACACACACTCGCGCATGCAGCCCGGGCACGCATGCATGCAGACGCGCACTTAGCGCTTGGCAAATTTACAAATGACAGAAAGTATTAAAGAGGGTTGAAAGTGTGGGTTAAGGATGTGAGACCATAATACATTAACATGACAGTAAAAAAAAGAAAAAAGAAAAAAAAGAAATAAATAAAAAGGTGTTACAATCATGGTGGTAGATCTGTAAAGGTGTGGGTTTTTGTTGTTGTTGTTTGTTTGTTTGTTTTGTCGTTGCATGTTTAACATTATTGGTCAACATTGGTGAAACCGATTAGTGTAACAGGTGTATGAAATGAGGTCTTGAATATCTGAAACAGAAATGTTTAATAAGCCGTTTTTCAGTAAATGAACCAACACTACTTTCGTTTGATGATATTGTTTGGCAGAAAGTTCAAAGATCGAGAAAGTGAGGCGAGTTTTCAATAGGTCGGTTCTGAGTTTTTAGATAAGAATATTAATTGTGTATCTTGAAATTTTCAGGAAATCTTGTTGGTATTTCAGGAGCTGAACTACTGCTGCTGCTACTACTACTACTACAACTAATAATAATAATAATACTGGTATTGATATAGCGCTGAATCTTGTGCAGAGACAAATCTAAGCGCTTTCACACCAGTCATTCACACGCATGCATAACTCTAAAACTGGAGAAACTGAAGACAAGGAAGAGTAGGGGAGGGAGGCTATCTTGTGAAGAGGTGGGTTTTAGGCCAGACTTGAAAGAGCTGAGTGCGGAGACCTGACGAAGCGAAAGAGAAAGGTCATTCCAAATACAAGGTCCAGAGACAGAGAAAGAACGGCGTCAGTCCAACAGTGGAGTGTTTGATTCTGGGTATGCGTAAACAGAGTGGATCCGAAGCCGATCGATGAGAGCGAGATGGAGTGTAGAGGTGAAGGCAGCCACAAAGACAGGAAGGGGCAGATTTGTGACTACATTTATAACATAGAGTGCTGAACTTATACTTTATTCTGTGTGAGACAGGGAGCCAATGGAGATGTTGCAAAATAGGAGTGATGTGCTCAGATCTACTCTTTCTGAGGACGAGTCGGGCAGGCGAGTTTTGTATGCGCTGAAGGGACTGAATGGATGAAGCAGGCAAACCAGACAATAGGGAGTTACAGTAGTCAAGGCGAGAGAGAAGGAGAGAAACGACAAGTCTAGACACTCTGCACATCATAACAGCTTTGTTATAGTTTGAACGTTAATGGAAGAACATCTAGTGTTGAATAGTGCCCGTGGGGAGTAAAACTTGTTGATTTTGAAAGTGGGCTTGCAAACCTTAAGAGCTCGTTTAGCCAATGGTTTTACGTAATGTATTTAGCACTGAGGCACAGGTAAAACAATTTTTTTTTTTTAAAGTAAAGAGTAGAAGCATAATCGATAGATAATAGAATAAATGCATGATAACATGATAAGAGACAGAGATAGACACACACACAGAGAATTTGAATAAATCAAATAACTTCTATTTTCTGGTGGTATCAGAGTGAGCAAGACAATAGGGTTTTTTTTCATCCAGCCTTCGAAGGGGAAACAGTATAAAATAAAATAGATTATAAAAAATTAAAAAAAAGTAAGGAGACAGACAGACAGACAAAGAGAGCGAGACATAGAGAGAGACAGAGAGAGAAAGAAAGAGAAAGAGAGACACACACAGAGAGACAGAGACCCAGAGAGAGACAGAGAGAGAGAGACAGAGACGGAAAGACAGATAGAGAGAGAGAGAGAGACAGAGGGAGAGAGAGAGAGAAAACTGAACAGAAGAGTTGGGGAATGGAGGGAGGAGTGAGGTGGGGAGGTGACGTCAGTGGGTTCTGTCATCATGGTAACTTTGTCTGCACCTGGGCTCAACCTTCAACACTGCGTGTCTGTCCGGGATTTTCCAGCACACAGTTCAAAAGTTTACGCCTCGCAGCGTGTGTGTGTGTGTGTGTGTGTGTGTGTGTGTGTGTGCGCGAGTGTGTGTGTGTGTTTGTGTGTGTGCGGGCATACGTGTGTGTGTGTGTGTGTGTGTGTGTGTTCGTGTTGTTGGTGTTCTGCTTTGTGTTTGTGCGATGAATACAATGAAACATTTATGTGTTCTGGATTCTGAGTCAGTTCTGATTCATGCTGTGTGTGTGTGTGTGTGTGTGTGTGTGTGTGTGTGTGTGTGTGTGTGTGTGTGTGTGTGTGTGTGTGTGTGTGTGTGTACGCGAGGGCATACGTGTGTTTGTGTTGTTGGTGTTCTGCTTTGTGTTCGTGCGATGAATACAATGAAACATTTATGTGTTCTGGATTCTGAGTTCTCAATGATTCATGCTGTGTCTCCCTGGCTCTCTCTCTCTGTCTGTCTGTCTGTCTGTCTCTTTCTCTCTGTCTCTGTGTCTCTGTCTCTGTCTGTCTCAGTCTCTGTCTGTTTGTCTGTCTGTCTGTCTGTCTGTCTCTCTCTCTCTCTCTCTCTCTCTCTCTCTCTCTCTCTCCATCCAGCCTCTGACTTTTGCTATTGGTTTTTATTTTCTTCTTCTCCCACCATTCTGTGTTGCCATTGAGTCGCTGCGGCCTAAAAACAAAACAAACAAAAAAAAGATTGAAAATAAGAATTTAAAAGATAGAAATACTAAACGATAAGAAGAAAAAAAGTGTTTCTTCCTAAACCAGCCCTCAAAACTATGTGAGATTTGTCGTGCCTTACTGAGGTGTTCACAGCGCTTTTTTTTTTTTTCTTTCTTTCTATTTTTTTTTCTTTTTTCATCCTCGTGGGGTTTCCGTTACATAATTTATTGCCAGTTGGATATTGTCTGCTCCCTTGTTTGAGTGTCTGTTTAGTTGCTGTCTGTCTGTCTGGCTGTACTTTGTCTCTCCCTTTGTTTCTGAAGACGGACAGACTGTCTGTCAGTGTTTGTATGTGTGCCTATCTGTCTGTATGTCTGTCACTACTCTATCTGTCTGTCTGCCTGTCTCTCTGTCTGTCTCTCCCCCTCTCTCTCTTACAGTGTGTGTGTGTGTGTGTGTGTGTGTGTGTGTGTGTGTGCGTGCATGTGTGCGTGCATGAGTGCGTGCGTGCGTGTGTGTGTCAGTTTGTACGCCCCTCTCCCCCCTCCTCACCCCCGGCCCCCCTCACCCCCACACCCCCCCCTTTCCCCACAGCATACTTACTACATCCTTGTCAACTGACTATAATTCCAACCTCTGTTCCAGAACTGACTCTGTGGTAGGGCAGGGGACGCACGTACATCAGCAGTGGCAGCAGCAGCAGCAGCAGCTCTCATCTTCTTGCGTCCTGTGCTTTCTGAGGAACCCAGCCGGCCTACAAAGGAAATGGATCGTCTGGACCCAAGCCGTGCTGTGCCGGCCTTGAGCACTGCGAATGCCGGACTGAAGCCACAGAAAATGATGTATAGTAAGCAATGCAGGTCAATAATAGAGAGGGGTTTGCAGGCCCGCTTTTGTGGTGGACTTTTCGTCGCTTGCAGAGCGAGAAGGTCACATGACGGTATGACCAGCTCACCACAGTTGCCAGCTTTTCTAGGTTAGCACTGCCTGTGTTTTGGAAAACTTTCGGCAGAGGTCCACTTTCGTGGTGGACTTTTCGTCGCTTGCAGAGTGAGAAGTAGGTCATAGGACGTCATGACCAGCCCACCACCGTAGCTACCTTTTCTGGGTTTGCACTGCCTGTGTTTTGGAAAACTTTCGGCAGAGGTCCGCTTTCGTGGTGGACGTGACCTTTCGTCGCTTGCAGAGCCAGAAGTAGGTCATATGACGGTATGGACAGCTCACCACAGTAGCCAGCTTTTCTAGGTTAGCACTGCCTGTGTTTTGGAAAACTTTCGGCAGAGGTCCACTTTCGTGGTGGACTTTTCGTCGTTTGCAGAGTGAGAAGTAGGTCATATGACGTCATGACCAGCCCACCACCGTAGCTACCTTTTCTGGGTTTGCACTGCCTGTGTTTTGGAAAACTTTCGGCAGAGGTCCACTTTCGTGGTGGACTTTTCGTCGCTTGCAGAGTGAGAAGGTCACATGACGGTATGACCAGCTCACCACAGTAGCCAGCTTTTCTAGGTTAGCACTGCCTGTGTTTTGGAAAACTTTCGGCAGAGGTCCACTTTCGTGGTGGACTTTTCGTCGCTTGCAGAGTGAGAAGTAGGTCATATGACGTCATGACCAGCCCACCACCGTAGCTACCTTTTCTGGGTTTGCACTGCCTGTGTTTTGGAAAACTTTCGGCAGAGGTCCGCTTTCGTGGTGGACGTGACCTTTCGTCGCTTGCAGAGCCAGAAGTAGGTCATATGACGGTATGGACAGCTCACCACAGTAGCCAGCTTTTCTAGGTTAGCACTGCCTGTGTTTTGGAAAACTTTCGGCAGAGGTCCACTTTCGTGGTGGACTTTTCGTCGCTTGCAGAGTGAGAAGTAGGTCATATGACGTCATGACCAGCCCACCACCGTAGCTACCTTTTCTGGGTTTGCACTGCCTGTGTTTTGGAAAACTTTCGGCAGAGGTCCACTTTCGTGGTGGACTTTTCGTCGCTTGCAGAGTGAGAAGGTCACATGACGGTATGACCAGCTCACCACAGTAGCCAGCTTTTCTAGGTTAGCACTGCCTGTGTTTTGGAAAACTTTCGGCAGAGGTCCGCTTTCGTGGTGGTCGTGACCTTTCGTCGCTTGCAGAGCCAGAAGTAGGTCATATGACGGTATGGACAGCCCACCACCGTAGCTACCTTTTCTGGGTTTGCACTGCCTGTGTTTCTGACAACTTCTCGGCAGAGTTTGTAAATGAATCAGCTCGAATACGTAATGGCAGAAATATGACAAGAAACACGCTGAAAGTAAACATAGAAATCTAAAGCGAATAATGGGTATGATTATATAACCAAATATATCTTGTAATCTTGCAACAAAAAATTAGTCACCGAACCTGAAATGTTCAAAATCCTTTCGTCAGAACAAAGATTTCCACGACAAAATGTTGGTCTTTCCGTGACCTGCACAAAATAGGAAATGGAGACGCGCATGCGCACACGGTTCTTGCAAAGAAAAAATAAAAATAATAAAATTAAAAATTAAAAACCACGGAGCCTCCACGAAAATCAGACTAAAGTGGGTCTGCAAATCCTCCCCAGTCCATTCTGACACAGCATGCTTAGGCTGTTGCCAGGGAGAGTAAGACAGACGAACGTAATACAGTTAGCGAGCGGAGTCCGAGGAGTGTGTGTGTGTGTCTGTGTGTGTGTGTCTGTGTGTGCATGTGTGCCGGTGTGTTTAAATTGCCTGCTTACTTTTACATTTCTAGTTTTAATTCATTTTTAATGTTATGTACAAACGTTTCTATGATGTATGTTCAGTAAGAACTGTTCTATTATGTGATGTTGTAGTGTGTTTGTTTGCTTAGTTTGTATGTTAACCTGTGTGCGCGAGCGCGCGTGTGTATGTGTAGATTTGAACTGTCTACATTTCTGTTGTTGTTATTGTCATTGTTTAGAGTTTTAACTGTTTATATGTGATACATTGTTTCCTTTACGTTCTGGCATGATCTCTTTTAATTGTCCTCTCTCACTTTATCTCTGGGTCGTATGTACATGTTTGTGAGTGCTTTGGTGAATGCTGGTGGATTTATCGTAAAGCGCATAGAACTTCAAGAATATGCATTATAGCAATACGTCTTGATACAGAAAGAAAGAGA
Source organism: Babylonia areolata (assembly GCF_041734735.1). NCBI lineage: Eukaryota > Metazoa > Mollusca > Gastropoda > Neogastropoda > Buccinidae > Babylonia > Babylonia areolata. The sequence continues at coordinate 34,971,647 of NC_134893.1, read as the reverse complement.
GAAAGAAAGAAACACAAAAGGAAGAGAACGAAAGATTTCTATACATAAAAGACATAGGCTCTCTCCTGTGGTCTTTGCTGGCTTTGCTTCTAAACAACCGTGTCGTGATTTTGCCAGAAACCCACAAAACGACTCGCTGTAAGCATGTTTCATAACAATGAAACAGAATGTCTTTATTGCCAAGTGTACCGGGGTCACAATGAATATTGTGGGCGGGGGGGGGGGGGGGTGCGCAGGGTGGAGGGGTGGAGGAGGTGTAGTAGTACATCAAGGATTCAAACACGAATCAAATTCAAAGACGCAAACTTAATAGGAGTTTTGACACACATGCATCAAACATCAAAAATATAAACATGAATCGTAAACCACGTGCAAGCAAAAATGCAGTAGTATTTTTTTTAAATATTAACACACGCATATACATATAAGTGTTTGTAAATGCGCACGCTCACACACACACACACACACACACACACACACACACACACACACACACACACACACACACACACACAAAGAGGGAGGGGGGCCGGTGAAACCCAACAAACAAACGCCTGCTTCTCATACCAATGGTCAAACCCAGGTAGTCAAGCAAACCCATGTGTTCCTTCGAAAGTGATCCTTCCATCAATTAAGCCAGTACTCCACATGAAAGTGAATAATATGCAAAAATAAATAGTCGGTCCTGGGAATAACCGAAGACTTAATTTCCGCCTGCCCATAAAAAATATTTTAAAAAAGCCACTGTAGAATTCAATGGTCAACCCAGGGTCCTGTGCCTTCCCCACAGACTGAAGAGGATCTCGACCATTAAGCCAATACTCCACAAGAGCATCACTTTATGCAAATAAGTTGCCGCCGCCGTGCTGGATAGAACTGTACAACTAAGGGCTCTCAGACCCCCCTCCCCCCAGGCCCCCCCCCCCCCCGACTTAATTTATACAATACCCTCCATACCCTTCCCCACTTCCAACCCACCCCACCCCCACCCTTATGCATCATTTCAAAGCCCGGGGAGGGGGGGGGGGGAAGTTCCTGACGTTAAAACAGTCCCGGACTTACCCATCGTCGTCGTCCCACCCCCCAACCCACACCCACCCGCCTGTACTAGTAAGTCATTTTCATGTCTCCAGAGACTACGGTAATTGTGTTTTGAATGTGTGCGGGCCCCGCAGATTTTCAATTTTGATCCCGGCCACAAGCCCGGGGTGTCCGCTGCTCCGGAGGCAGATCGCGGATGGTATGGTGGCCTGGGGGAGGGGGGGGGGCGGGGGGGGCGGAGGCGGGGGGGGGGGTTAACTTGAGGAAGCGCGTGCGCCGGCAAAGTAGACAGGGGGAAGGGGTGGGCTGCTATAGGTTCTTGCTCCCTGTCATTGGGAATTCACCAGAGAAGGCTCTTCCATCACACACACACACACATATACAAACACACACACAGACGCACACGCACACACACACACACACACACACACTAAAAAGAGGAGAGAAAAAAACCGCCGTTCACCCCCCATCCCCGAGAGAGTGCTGGGGAAATGGTTGTGTCGTCTGATGGGATCCAATATGCTGGCGTGGTGGAGGTGGCCTCATTTCATTGACTGCTTTCATTTCTCTCTGGTCCCGGGCCCTTCCCGGGCCGCCCCCCACCCCACCCCCCACCCATGCCGCACGGCACATACAGCCTGTAACTTTGTTATCTGTGAGGTCGGTAATAACATTTGGTCTTTCTTTATTTTCGAGAAAGATAGACTTAAGAGTGTGGAAGTGAGTGAGAGAGGGAGAGAGAGAGGGGGGACGGGGTGAAGAGGGAGATGGGGAGTGAGAGGGGGGGAAAACGAGAGAGAGTGAGACAGACAGACAGACGGACGGACGGACAGAGGGACAGACAGACACAGAGAGAGAACAAGAGCAAGAACACACAGAGACTCGGAGAGAGAGAGAGACAGAGAGAAAGAGACCGGAAGAGAGACAGAGACAAGAGTCACAGAGGGAGGTGGGGGTTGGTGGGGGGCTGGCGGCAGATACACAGAAACGGACGGACAGACAGACAGAGAGAAACAGAAACAGAGCCAGCAAATGTCAATAGAATTCACTACTCTTCAGCAACGCCCCTTTCTTGAACGCCGATGGACGTGAAGACGGAAGCTGGCGCTTGTTCCCAGGGGATCAGGAGGTCGACGTTCTGGCGGGAGGCGTCATTTCCAGTTAGCCTCCCCCCCACCTCCCTTGGACACATCTGTGAGGGAGAGACTGAGGGGCACCCCGGAACTGTCCCAGTCCAGAATGGACTGCACGCAGGAAAAAAATACCCCCAAAATGGGTGGCACTATCAGTGTAGCGACGCGCTCTCCCTGGGGACAGCAGCCCGAATTTCACACAGAGAAATCTGTTGTGACAAAAAAGAGGGAGGAATTTTGTTTAATGTCCCGTCACACATATCGGTGATTGAAGACATTTTGATTGACAAAAAAGAGAAATACAAATGAGATCCCCATTTTTTTTGGAATTGTGGGTGCCTTTCTTGGGGTAGGGGTTTGTTTGTTTGTTGTGTGACTGAGAGGTCAGAACGTGACAGTCAGTGAGTCCCGGTTCCAATAAGTCCCTGGTGTGGATCACCCCCCCCCCACACACACACACACACACACCCATCCCACCCCCCAACGTCCCTCTGACGGCAGGTCTGTGTGAGAGTGAAACGTGTGACAGATCCCCATCCCACTCCCCAACGTCCCTCTCACGGCAGGTCTGTATGAGAGTGAAGTATGTGACAGATCCCCATCCCACCCCCCAACGTCCCTCTGACGGCAGGTCTGTGTGAGAGTGAAACGTATGACAAATCCCTATCCCAATCCCCAACGTCCCTCTAACGGCAGGTCTGTGTGAGAGTGAAACGTATGACAAATCCCTATCCCAATCCCCAACGTCCCTCTAACGGCAGGTCTGTGTGAGAGTGAAACGTGTGACAGATCCCCATCCCAATCCCCAACGTCCCTCTGACGGCAGGTCTGTGTGAGAGTGAAACGTGTGACAAATCCCTATCCCAATCCCCAACGTCCCTCTGACGGCAGGTCTGTGTGAGAGTGAAACGTGTGACAAATCCCTATCCCAATCCCCAACGTCCCTCTGACGGCAGGTCTGTGTGAGGGTGAAACGTGTGACAAATCCCTATCCCACCCCGCAACGTCCCTCTGACGGCAGGTCTGTGTGAGAGTGAAGTGTGTGACATATCCCCATCCCAATCCCCAACGTCCCTCTGACGGCAGGTCTGTGTGAGAGTGAAGTGTGTGACAGATTTGACTTCCAAATGGATCGGGTTATTGGACGTGGAGACTAACAAAATGCTACCTTAATTATTCTGTCTCCCCCGTCTCCGTCTCTTTCTCTCTCATATCCTTTCCACCCCACAATGTTCGTAAAGTAGGAACGGCCGTGCATAATCTAATTCTTTGGGATAACTATGAAGAAGAACAGTTTAGCAAAAAGGAGAAAAATTGATGACAGAAGCAGGCAATATGAGTACAAGGGAAGCGTAGGATGCAGACGGAATATTTCAGAATTATCCTGAAGCAGACTGAATGTTTCAGAATTATCCTGAAGCAGACTGAATGTTTCAGAATTATCCTCAGAACCGGAACACTGGAGGTCGAACAGCCTGGGTTGGGGGGTCGGGGGGGGGGGGGGGGGGCGGGGGGGGGGGGGATGGCAGTGTGAATACTGCACTGGGGGACTTAGAACCTTGATGACCTGATCAGGAGAGCTGAACGTAGCATGGGCTCCACACACTACAATATTGAAACCACAGAGTGAAGCGCCATGACTTCTTGGATGCGTCTTGGCATCAGATCAGCATTGCAGGTTCGTCTCCTCTCCCACACACGTTATAGTTATCAGTCTTGAGTGTCAGCGCGATTTCGTAAAGTCAGGTCAGTGCAGTGATGATTGATGAAGTGGCGGTCTCATCTGTAGAGGTGATGCTTACTCGAAGTAATGATAACTGTCTTTAGTAAACATGTCCTTGTTTCATGTGTCCCCCCCCCCCACCCCCCCACACCCCACCCCCATCGTCCATACCCAAGGCAGAAAACATGGACTGACAGCGTTGCAAAGTGCACAGGAAAACTATTTGCTGAGACTCACGCATTGACAAACAAAAAAAACCGACAAAGGGAAAAGGTGTGAACATGCATAGTTTGAATCCGAACAGCCACCAACCACATTCCTGCCAGCTCGGCTTTGGTGCGGCGGGGTCTTAGTCTGTGTCATTTGGCCTCATGTCGACGGACATACAATGCCATCTTCCTGTAGACTGTTGCGACGGCTGACACTGGGGATATAACGGGTTAAATACACAATTTGGTAGGCCGGGCTACCAGTACAGACCCACACCGCCACACATGCAAAAGTAAGGAAAGGGGTCTTGACTGTGAAAAGGCCTCGCACGAGGCACCTCGTGTTCAAGTTTGACTTGAAATACAGCTGCTGATTTTGAAGGGCAGGGAGAACTGAGAGAATCAGTGTGCAGGTAATGCCACGTTGAAAGGTATTGAAAAAAAAAAAATAAATAAATAAATAATAGACAAAACCGAAAGGGGTTGGGATGGAAACGGGGGGCACGAAAGACAGAGCAGTACAAGGAGGGAAAACGTCAGTCCAGCCGATGTTGTCACCATGCTTCAACAGCCAGTTAACTTTGTCTACGAGTCTGGGGCATGTCTGTGCGTGACAGACGTATCGTTTGCAAACAATTACGGACCCTCTCAGACATACCCAGCGCTCCTTGGCTGCAGTCCTGAGAGGCGGACGGGGGAGGTGGAGGGTGGGGGGGATGGTGGGGAGTAGAGGAGAGGTGCGGGGGGAGGTGGGGGTGGTGGTGAGTTGAGGAGAGGGGGGAGGGTGGGAGAGAGCAGCCACTCTTCCGACCTGACCTGGCTCTCTCTGGCAGTGACGGTGACAGGTCTGAATTCTTTTGGTTGAAGAGGACGGCGAAAAACTATTCCATGCATGAAGCAGAACGGCGGTCCTACTTTTCCAGTTCTCCCACCCCCCACACCCCTCCATCCCCAGCAAACACGGGGAGGATGGGGGAAAAGGAGGTGCGGGGACGGTGGGGGTGGGGGGGGGGGTGAAGGCGCATAGGACGGGTGTGGGGGAAGTGGAGGGAGGGAGAAGGGGTGTTGGCTGTAGGGGGAGACAAGAAACAAACAGTCCCCCAAGCTTGCCAGCACCCAAACAATATTATTCAGAGTTGTGTTCACAAAGTATAAGTATAGTGTGAGCGTTGTTATAATAATAATAATGAGGAGGAGGAGGAGGAGAAAAATCATAAACACCATAATCATAAACATGATAAGATTAAAACAATGAATCTGGCGTTTCCCAGCTCATACACTGCAGTTCTGCGTTCTTCCTCCTGTCTCCTCAGTGTGTTATCCCGTCTTCACACCGAACTGCAACCAAAGCGGGAAAGACAAACACAACATGAAAAAAAAGAGGAAATGACGGAGGACTGAAATAAGTGAGGAAGGAAAGAAAGAAAGCAGAGAGGGAAGGAAGGAAAGAAAGAAAGGAGAGAGGGGAGGAAAGAAAGAAGGAAAGGAGAGAGAGAAGGAAAGAAAGAAAGGAGAGAGAGAGAGAGGAAAGAAGGAAAGGAGAGAGGGAAGGAAGGAAAGAAGGAAAGGAGAGAGAGAAGGAAGGAAAGAAAGGAGAGAGGGGAGGAAAGAAGGAAAGGAGAGAGGGAAGGAAGGAAAGAAGGAAAGGAGAGAGAGAAGGAAAGAAAGAAAGGAGAGAGGGAAGGAAAGAAAGAAAGAAAGGAGAGAGGGAAGGAAAGAAAGAAAGGAGAGAGGGAAGGAAGGAAAGAAAGAAAGAAAGGAGAGAGGGAAGGAAAGAAAGAAGGAAAGGAGAGAGGGAAGGAAGGAAAGAAGGAAAGGAGAGAGAGAAGGAAAGAAAGAAGGAAAGGAGAGAGAGAAGGAAGGAAAGAAAGAAAGGAGAGAGGGAAGGAAAGAAAGAAAGAAAGGAGAGAGGGAAGGAAGGAAAGAAAGAAGGAAAGGAGAGAGGGAAGGAAGGAAAGAAGGAAAGGAGAGAGGGAAGGAAAGAAAGAAGGAAAGGAGAGAGGGAAGGAAAGAAAGAAAGAAAGGAGAGAGGGAAGGAAAGAAAGAAAGAAAGAAAGGAGAGAGGGAAGGAAAGAAAGAAGGAAAGGAGAAAGGGAAGGAAGGAAAGAAAGAAGGAAAGGAGAGAGGGAAGGAAAGAAAGAAAGGAGAGAGGGAAGGAAAGAAAGAAAGAAAGGAGAGAGGGTAGGAAAGAAAGAAGGGAGAGAGAGAAGGAAGGGAAGAAGGAAAGGAGAGAGAGAAGGAAGGAAAGAAAGGAGAGAGGGAAGGAAGGAAAAAGGAAAGGAGAGAGGGAAGGAAGGAAAGAAAGAAAGGAGAGAGGGAAGGAAGGAAAGAAAGAAAGGAGAGAGGGAAGGAAAGAAAGAAGGAAAGGAGACAAAAAGTAAAGAAAGGAAGGGAGGAGGAGGAAGAAAGACAAATGCGGAAGACAGAAATGGAAGCGGCGGCGCTCACCAGACAGCTCAGTTGCCATGATGGCGATAAAGCTTCCCCGGATTGCTCACGAGTTTCGCTCCAGAAACTCACTTAAAACTCTTGCAAGGGATGCGCGGCTAATCGTACACTGCACGTTCAGCGTTCCTTTCTTTCGACAAGCACAACAGCCGAGTGGTTAAAGCGTTGGACTTTCAATCTTCAGTAGGGTCCCGGGTTCAAATCTCGGTAACGGCGCCTGGTAGGTAATGGGTGGAAAATTTTTCCGATATCCTAGGTCGACATACGTGCAGACCTGCGTGTCGTTGCCTGAACCCCCTTCGTGTGTATACGCAAGCAGAAGATCAAATACGCACGTTATGATCCTGTTTGGTGGATTCCGGTAAAACATCATTCCCAGCATGCACACCCCCGAAAACGGAGTACGACTGCCTACACGGCGGGGTGAAAACGTAAAAAGTGCCCACCCGTATATACACGAGTGAACGTGGGAGTTACAGCCCACGAGTTGAACGAAGAAGAAGAAAATGTTTCTTTCTTTCTGTCTGTGGTTTTTTGGATGTTTTTCGTTGTTGTTGTTGTTGTTGTTGTTTGTTGTTGTTTTCCTCAGTTGTGCCCTCTGACAAAAATATCAATCTTTCCATAATACCCTCTTCCAAAACATCCTGATCGTAAGATCCGAGTTATACTTCAGGCCTGCCTAGCGCTCGCCTTGCACAGTTAAGTGGGTGCTAGTGTGGGCCAGTAGCAACAAAAAAAATGATAATAATAATAATAATAAAACAAATAAATAACTAAAAAGGAAAAAAAAACAACTGGTTGAGTGACACTGGCGCCTGTATCTGTTGGCTAAAAACGAGCAAGCATACACGCTCGCATTCACGAAAGTAAATGACGACAATCAATTTTTATTCATATATTATTGTTGTTGTTTTTCCCCTTGCACAGAAAGTTAAAATAAATTTCAACATCACCACCATAACATTTTCATACTACATTTTTCATCAGTACAGCGAAAAGATAACTTATGACACGTTTGGTAATCATCAGCGACCATCAAATTTTGTCAGTTGAGACAGACAGCCAGGCAATGAGGCAGGGAGTGCTGTGTCTCATCCATGGGTACCATGCTCCATTCCACGATCAGCAGATGTCTCTTCCTTTAGTTAGAACCATAGGACGCCTGTTGTGCTGTTCAGCCAAACGCGACAAAGCTCAGTTATGTGTCTCTGTCTTGTGGGCTTTCGGTTTTCCATTCTCGACGAGAAGTCATTCCTTCATCAAGATGATCTCAGTCGCATCGCTTCGCATTGTCGGCGTTCCCTCGCTCCAATGGTAAGGATATAGAAAAGAGAACATGATGAAATTTGTGTAGTAGTGGAGTGAACTCGCAGATCAGCGACAACAAAGAAAAGGAAGGAAATGGAGAAGAAAAAAAAGAAAGAAAGAAGAAACTGAGCAAGAAAGAAAGAAACAAAGAGGGGAAGACCAAGAAAGAAAACAGAAAAGGAAATCTTGAAAATATGGGTTAAAAAAAAAAAGGAAAATGATAGTGTGGAAAATATAAGAAATGGAATTGGAGAGTGAAGAGGAGGGGGGAGGGGGACACTTTTCCTTTGACCACTCCATGCAGTTTTGACACGCTTTTTGTCATCCCATAAAGTTTGGTCACACTTTTGTCATCCCAGTCAGTTTTGAAACATTTCGTCGTCACATAAAGTTTGGACACACTTTTTGTCACCCCATGAAGTTTGGTCACACATTTTGTCATCCCATGAAGTTTGGTCACACTTTTTGTCATCATATGCATTTTGGTCTCGCCTTTTGTCACCCCATGCTGTTTGGACAACCTTGATTGTTGTTAGTTCACACACACACATTGTGTTAATCGTCACTTGCAGTTTGGTGACAAGTTTTGCAGGTTTGAGACACCTTTTTTCCATCGTCACATGCACGCAGGAAACCAATCTCCCGGCTTCAGTTTCGCAACTACCAAGCCCTTTTCACTGTGGGCATCCATCAACCGTCGCCATGGTTGCAACAGACGCAGATCCGGTTGAGCCCTTGCAGCCAATCAGACGCCAGCGAGCACCTCCAATATTTGCCCGGGCCAACGAAGACACAAAAGGACGCCAGTCTGCTCTTGGTTGGTTTAAAACATTCAATTTCCGCCAAGTGATTCCCCCATCGTTGTTTAGAAGCTTTGAACAAAGGCCTGCAACGTTTGCGGCGTAAACTTTATTATTGTTGCGTTGTTGATCTGTTAAACATCACTGTCGTGGATTCGGCGTTCAATGTCTGTGAAGGCGACGGACGTAGTGAGTGACTAGAGCTCAGAATCGATACTTCGCGACTGAGACAGCGAAAGGTGCGGGAAACACCACAGCTGGCCTCAAGCAATTTGGTGAGTTTATTCTCCTCTGGAACAACGTGAATACACTTGCGCGCTCGAGCTCTCCCCGCCTCCCCCCACCCTCTCACCCTCCCCGCCCCCTCTGCCTCCCCCACACTGGCACACACATTGACACGCGCCTATTTCTCCGGACTTGATGATATCAAGTGAAAGAGTTTAGTGCAGACGGACAGACAGACAGAGATGAAATTAAATGAAATATTTGATTGTTCTTCAGCCATGGGCACAAAAACATGGTGGGGGAAATCTCACGTGCAGCCCCCCTCCCCTCGCCCCCCGCCCCCCCCGCCCCCCCCCCCCCCCAGTCCCCCACACCCATCCACCCGCCCTCCCACACAATAAATGAATAAATAAATACCTTCGTAACATAGCACATTCTGCGACTTAGCATATAAACCAAATCGCACAATATGTCTATTCCTCATCTTTTAGCTTACGAGAGAGAGAGAGAGAGCTAAGTGTTTCTGTGAGTTTGTATATGTGTCCCTGTACATGTGTCTGTGCCCGTGTGTTTCAGTGTTTCACTGGAATCACGCAAACACATTCACACACACATTCACACCCTGGCGAACCTTGCTCAGTGATGATTAAAAATTCTGAAAAGAGCCCAGTCAGGGTGGTAGAAAGAGAGGGGAAGCTGCATTGACGCACTAGATAGGATCACTGATCCAGTTCTTATTGTGCACGCTCCATACGATCTTCATGCAAAACGGCTCTTCCAATCGCATTATTTTTATCACAGGCCATCAGTGTATGACTGAGTATTACGTACGCTTTGCATGCTCAGTGCGATCCACAGTGATAATGTGGCACTGAAGGTTCGTGTATCCGCAGACAACATCCAGAATTGGAAACAAAACACAAAATACCAAGAAAGCTTTGCACGTTTACGAAAATACTACTTCACCATTCCCATAAGAAATCATGCATTTCGGTTGTGTGTGTGCGTGTGTGTGTGTGTGTGTGTGTGTGTGTGTGTGTGTGTGTTGTTGTTGTTGTTGTTGTTGTTGTTGTTTGGGGGTTGTTGTTTTTTGGTTTTTTTCCCTGGCCCCTCATGACGGACAGAATCTGATCCTAACCATGTTCCTTGTTTGGGAGAACACAATGGGCCACACACACACACACACACACACACACACACACACACACACACACACACACAATCTATCATAGTTTCCGGCGTGTCCGGAATGAGAATGCAGCCTTATCTTCATTCTCACGGCAATTACAGCCCATCAAGTTTGCTTCTGATGTTTCATCCATAGCGTAGATTGTATCTAGCCGCCGTAAATAACGCACGCCCACCCATTGCCTGCCAATACCAGTCCTCCATGTCAGCTCTTGATCATGAAAAAAGGACACGAGAGTTCGATTTCTGTGTCTATATTTGGTTCCCTCCGCGAGTCTAAAACACGGCCAGAGATCGACGGGAGGTAATCTATTGCGAATGAGATGCACAATTGTGCTGCTGTAATCTCCCCTGTCTTCGTTTTATGTTGTTGTTGTTTAGTTTGTTTGTTTTGTTTGTTGGTTTTTTGTTGTTGTTGTTGTTTGTTTGGTTGGTTGGGGTGTTTTTTTTTTCTTTTTTCATCTGCGTCTTTCTCTCTTCCTTTCTTTTTTTTCCATTTTAGTGTCCTTTCCTTTCTCCTCCTCCACCAATTTTCAAATGTGCTATTCACCTGTTTTGGAACAAAAAACCCAACCTATTCATACCGATTCTCTTGTTTATAACTGACATTACGTTTAAAAGACGAAAACAGAAACCAGAAAGAGAGATATATACTATTGCTATGATACTTAAAAGCATAAGAAGGAATGTTTAACTCACAGTCCTCAGAACTTTCGAAACATACAGATCAGCTTTCATCCATCAGCCAAGGTCCTCTTCTTTCTTCCAGACAATGCTCTACTAATTGATTCCGACTGACTGACCAGGTAACATCACAGCCAAAATTGTAACGAGGGCTGTAGCAGGGTTAGGGTTGGGTAGCTGAGGGTTGATTTATTAATCGTTCTCACGAGACATCAGAGGGCGATGGGAAAGGAGGGATCCGTAAGGAGTTTTCGGGGGTGGGGGTCAGTTTCTTGAGATGAAAACCCTACTTGCATGTGATCTGATGCTTGGTTACAGGAGTCACAAAGTACATCAGTAAATGTGCACTCCATAACGCCAAATAAACAATTTTGATCATGTTTCAGCTGGACTGAAAAACTGAAAACATCAAGCTGGTATCTCGATGTTATTGAAAAACCCGATTCGACAAGCTGGGTTGTCTCTTTCCATCCGTCTGGACAATGTCTAGTCCCGGTGACAGTCCCTACAACTTGTTCCCAAGATGTGCACTACATGTTGGCCTTGTAGCATGTACACCTTCCCCTGCACACAAGTGGCAGGTGCAGTGAATCAGTTCACAAGTTTCTTGTCCTTGAGGTAAGAGTGGTCCACAAATAAAAGGTCGCCATGCATGTCTTCCTCTCTTCATTTGGCTATCCCCATCCCGTTCTGTCTTCAGATGTAAGCACTCTCTCTGGTCAACTGCTATCTTTGTGTGCCGTTCAACAGCTGCTGATATGGACGGGTTATTTACCAAAATTTTCTGTACTTTAGCGAAGAGAGGCTGTCTGACCTGGCTGACGTCACACATCTCGCTCAGACGATCAACTGAACAGCAGGACAACAAACTGCGACTTTGAGAGTTTGGTTATAAGCCATCATCATAAGGAAAACATACGCCGTTGCTTGCAAACAGTCCATGTGTTCCATGCTTTTCTCAGTTTGGCCTCTGCCAACATGCAAAGCCATGGTTCGCGTGTGATTCCTGCTGGACAACAACTGACAAAATCAAACACGACAGAGGGAGGGAGTGGGGACTGGGGGTAACGGTAGCCTACTGATATGCAGAGAGAGAGAGAGAGAGAGAGCATCAAATCAAATCGATTCCATCTTCAGCAGCCCACACTGATCGGCATTTCAATGTTTTACGATCACAATACAGATCTAATATGATATAGATCTTTGTCCCAACTTTCCGGCCTTATCAACTACTAAATCGTAACTAAATTGCCAAAGCAATTTTTGACGTAATATACACGACAAGTTCTGCCAACAAATAGAGATTGGCTGATCAAACGCTTTCTTCACCTTCGAACATTCATATCATGATGTCGTCTTCTCCGTGTCTCAAGTCAGGGTGACCTAAGGTTTCTCTCCAAATGATTATAGAAGTCTGCCACTCACTGGTTCATTCAGAACCCGCCAAACAAAATCTTCTAACGGGCATGTAAAGTACAAGTTGTATAATTGTCGAACCTCAAGGCAAAAGGCAAGTCAGTCTGTTGACTTAAGTTGGATAATCGTTGAGGCCTTTGCAAGTCATTCTCCGGCTGAGTTTAGCTATTTCCTCGCCTCCTTTCAATGACATGTTCTTGTGAACTACTGATATGACCCGCGTGCTGATAATGATATGCATAAATGGAAATAACATAAACGTAGTTAAAGAATATATCATTCATCAAATCAGTTTATCATAAACAAATGGTAAGCATAGTCAAATATAATGATATGATCGAATGCTTTCAGGATAATGAAGACACTTACTTCTTTTTATAGCTGTTGTTGTTGCTGTTATTATTATTGTTGTTATTTTAGATATCTCATCGAATAATTTCTCCATGTGCAGGCAACCAGTGTTTGTCACGACCAGTGCTTCACTTTGATTTTGACCCCATTAGGGACGGACGCAAAAGCCGATTGGTTAAAGCGTTGGACTTTCAATCTAAGGGTTCCGGGTTCGATTATCGGTAACGGTGCCTGGTGGGTAAAGGGTGGAGGTTTTTTCGATCTCCCAGGTCAGCATACTGTGCAGACCTGCTTGTGCCTGAACCCCCTTCGTGTGTATACGCAAGCAGAGGATCAAATACGCACGTTAAAGATCCAGTAATCAATATCCGCAGTGTTCGGTGGGTTATGGAAACAAGAACATATTTAGTATGCACACTACCGAAAACGGATGAATAGTATGCATAAATATACCTCCATGCTTTTTTTTTGCTTTTTTTTTTGCTTTTTTTTTTTTTTTTATCTTTCAAGTACATTATAAGAAAACAAAGAGTTGAGACTGCGCATTAATTGTTGTATTTCATCAACAGGAGCGGTCTTGTAAATTAAACACTCACGCTGTAAGTTCTACATGTTCACTGAATTTGATGAGCACCGTTTTAGAAACATTTTTTTCTCTCCTGCGGCAAAACCAGTAAAGTTACTTCATCCGTCCTTATTTTATTCTGTTCATGGGAGGGGAAAAGTGGAACACCGACAAAAATGATAACATGGCGGTCACGTAGTATGCTAGTATTGTCAGAATAAACAAACAAATAAAAAATCACCGAGTAATCCATTTTTAATCGATGATATTGCGTGTCAGTCTCACGGATTACTCTGAATATGTGTATGTCGCTCGAAAAACACAGTGTAACTAATTGTGTCTATTCGCAGATGGTCTATATTTCACTCAAAAGTGCAGTGAGATATTGCGGTTTACATCCCCTGCTACTATTGCAATAGGCGATTAACAACACTTCTGAAACAGATAACTCGATCATTGAGTGTAATTGCTGGATTGCGTAGACAATGACTACCTGATGAATTGACCCAAGCCCACAATAAAATTATATACATATGTTTGTGTGTGTGTGTGTGGGCGTGCAACTGGAGACAAATCTTGGGATTTACTCCAGTCAATTCATTTGGAATTATCTCCCTTTGATTCCCTTCCCCCCCCCCCCCCCCCCCCCCCCCTTCACTGTTGGTGAAAATCTTTTCACTGAAATACAAATAAGGATTTACTGCCCGTGTTACAAACACACAGTTTGCTGTACCTTTGCAGCGTTGTTTTGTTGTGTTTTTTTCTCGTTGTTTTTTTTTGGGTTTTTTTTTAAACAGTTTTCGTGCTGCCTTCGTGGACTAGTTCCCATTTCTAAAACAGAAAGTGCATCCCATGCACTGGTGGACTGACAAACACTATTTTTAAGTCGTGCATTGTGTATCCCATGTAAAACGAAGAAAAACAGTCTCCTCTGAAACGTTTCGAACTTTCTTGTGGAGGAGTTGGGAGGTTAGGGATTGAAGGTGTAGTTCATTTAGGTTACAGAATGGTAAGTGGGACAGGCGATGAAACGATCCATTAGTGGGTGGTATGAGCGGTTGAGAACACCGTTGATGTCTATCTGTTTCTACAGGCAAATAACAAGACTGCGCTGACCTTAGCATCGAAATCATATTTTATAAACTGCTGAATCCATCCTAATCATGTTAACCAAGCGCTAATTTCTTTTTGTCTTGCCTTGTTTTGTATAACCACTGACAAACAGTTGGGTCTTTGGTAATTCAAAAATGATTTTAGTAATTGCGTGCTCTTATTAACAAAACAAAAAAAAAGGGGGGGGGGTATAAAAAGAAAAGCCTTTATGATCACGCAAAAGTCTGATAAGCCTAAATGCTGTGACGCATGATATGATATGATTTCAACATCCCATGTCAGAGGTTATGACCTCCTGACATTGACCTCTGACAGTCCGTGTAAACACGAGAAGTGGGAGGGTCTTCTGCGCAGACGCACAAGTGGAAGTGATGGCTGTCTTCTGCTTCTGTGGTGGATTTTCATGATCACGTGCTTTATGTTTATGTTTTGGAAATCCGTGCAAAGATTTCAGCATGTTTCAATTGAAATCACTGTCAAAGTACAAACTGGGCGTACATCATTGATATTAAGCACATAGGTAAGCGAAATAGTTTTTTTTAATCTAATTGATCTGAAAGCAAAAGTTACACACAGGAACACAAACGGGCGTCACATGATGTTCAGACACAGTAGAGTCGAGATCTGTAGATGAAAAACCGCATCTCTTCACGGATCTTGCAGTTAGTAATACAGTCTGCAAAGCGGAATTTGCTGGTTTTGTGGTTCATCACTGTGTAAGTCCAAGTCTAGCTGTATGACCCGATAAGTGTCTGTGTTTTAATAGCTTTGCGCGGTACGTACCCGAAGATGAAATCGTTTGTCTTCTGCCGAGTCGTCATGTGTGTCACCGGTCTTTAGAATGTTTGTCCCTCATTTCACATCTCTCTCTCTCACTGTCTCTCTCTGTCTCTGTCTCTCTCTCTCTCTCTCTCTCTCTGAGTCTCTCTCTCTCTCTCTGAGTCTCTCTCTCTCTCTTACACACCGTGACACACACACACACACACACACACACACACACACACACACACACACAGACGAGCCAGAAGAGACAGATTTTTCTCACGTTGGCAGTACAAGTACAAAACGTTTGGTGGACTGTAAAAGGGATGGTCAGTCAATCATGGGAGGGTGTCCATGAACACGGTGGCAACATCTCCGGTTTCCTTTGTTAGCATTTGCATGCACAAGTTCTCTACTTTAAGTATACAGCATTCTTTTAGTTCAACTTTATAATGATATATTGTGGATTTAATGACAAATTCAGGTGCTATGTGTTATCAGTCACCCATGAATCAGTCAGTTCATCAAAACTGAGTCATGAGCGACTGTCAAAACATGGCACATGAATCCTTTACAGTAAGTTTTTTCATTGGTATTTTCTTACACAGTAGATTCATTCAGTTGATTGATGATAGCTGTCTTACATTTTTCAGATCACCATGGCTGCACTGAAAGAAAACAAAGACGTTGCATGTTACTTTGTCACAAAGCACTCATGGAAAGGAAAGTAAGTCATGGAGATGTGTACTGTTTACTATTTGCATTTGTAATAAGCGTTAATTAAAAATGCCACCCCAAACTAACTAGGCACAGAGAACACACAGATACAGTTACAGACACACTTAGATGGACACACAGAGACATGCGTGCGCGCGCGCACACACACACACACACACACACTCACACTCATAATTATGCACATGCCCATATCCATGCATTCAAGCCTGCCCTTGTGCACACATGCACCCACTTACATGCATATACACACACCGTCAACACACACATTTCATGCATGTCAATGTTTATTCATTTCTTTCTTTGTGTAGTTTTGGGGGGTTCGTTTTTTCTTCTTCAGTTGTAAAGTGTGATTGTCACAATTCTCTTTCTGACTGCAGTGAGTGTGTTTTTCAGTTTAATGTCTGTTCACATTGTTTGTGTGAGTGTGTATGTGAATATATATCATTATATATGTATATTTGATTTGATTTGATATGGATACTTTTATGGCACCTATGCTCAGTTGGAGACCAAGCTCTAAGCGCTTTAAAACTCGGGGTCTTTTGCACAACAGGCTGCCTACCTGGGTAGAGCCAACTGACAGCTGCCACTGGGCGTTTATCAGTCGTTTCCTGTGTCATTCAATCAGATTTCATGCACACACACATACACACTTAGACAGACATGTAACATTTTACGTGTATGACTGTTTAATATGTGTCTGTGTGTGTGTGTGTGTGTGTGTGTGTGTGTGTGTGTGTGACAGCTTATTTGTTTACAATTATGATACCTTATACTGACATGGCATGGTGAAGACAGTAGGGGGAAGGTTTGAGCAGATCAATCTTTCACATCCCTTTGTTTGTTTGTTTGTTTTTGTTGTTGTTGTTTTTTCTTCGTTTGTTTTTTGTTGTTATATTATTTTGTTTTTAGTTTTTTTTAGTTAGTTAATGTAAACAGAATCTGATTATAACTACACATTTTTAGGAATACCCTGGGACATGTGAAAACTGCATTCCAACACAATGTTTATTCATTTTTAGGTACAAGAGAATATTTTCAGTGGGCACTCATGGCATCACCACGTATAACCCAGCCACAATGGAGGTGACCAACCAGGTAATAACTGCTGTGATGTAGTTGGGTTTTTTTGTTGTTGTTGTTGTTTTTTGGGGGGAGGGGCGTGGGGTGGGTGGGGGTGGTTAACTGCTGAGACTTGCATAAAGAAAATAGATAAATAGATAATCATGCTTGTCAACCAGTAATTTCCACAGTTCATTGTCCATTCATATTGTCCATTTCATTGACTGCCTCATAGTTCATGTCATGGGTTTGGAAGTATGAATTCAACATGACACACAAGGGAAATAGCAGCAGCTGGTTTCATGAAACACACACAAATGCAGCAGTATAGCAAAAATGAACAAACAGCATACTTATGTCCCAGTAGCCTTAGTCTGAACAAGAAAGCAAATGAAAAGCTGACAGGTTCATGTTAGAAATGTGGATGTGACTGGAAACATTTATCTGGTAACCTAGTCATTCAACATCAAAATATTAGAGGTAGAACAATTAACATTCATTTCTACATTGATAATGTGTATGATATTGTAATGCTTATACTTTACAACAAAATAATTATATATAGGTAAAACAATACATATTCATGCACTCTTTGATTGTGGGTGATATGATGCTAAGTTTGCAACAAAATAATAATAGGCAGAGCAATGGGTATTCACTGACAGATCGATTCCAGGTGATACTATAATGCTTATAGATTATGACAAAATGACGATAAAGGCAAAACAATAAATATTCATTCACATATCGATTCCAGATGACATTTCAGTGCTTATAGTTTGCAACAAAATAACGATATAGTCAGAACAGTCAGTATGGCAACATTTTTTCTGATTCTGGACCACTCTTAACCTGCGCCATACACAGGAATTGGTAAGGGGAAAGCAAACATGGTTTTAATGATGGTGAGATGATGTAAAAAAAAAAAAAAAAAAATCCTACCCATATATGGACCACATCAGAAATAGGAGTCAATGTTATGAATGGTTAACTAAAAATATGTAGTATAGACAGATGGATGGTTGGATGGTTCGTTAGATGATGGATGAGTAGATTCTTGTCTGTTCTGGTGGAACTGTTCTGTGGACCATATAAACTGAATGTCAGTAAACACCCCCCACCCTTACCCCCTCACACACACATGTGACAGAGGGAATTTTTTGCAGTTATCATTTATGAGATTTGCTCTGTGTGTGTGTGTGCATGCGTGCGTGCATGCATGTGTATGTGTGCAGCGCCATATTTCATTTGTCATTTGAGTTTTACTCTGCTGGTTGTTTAACAGATAAAACATGTGATCATTATAGTATACAAAGGGAAGATCATAATAAAAAAAGCAGCACATGATGTTTTCAGTGGCCATACAGCGAGTTCATTGGGATCTCCCCCAGCATCAAAGGCCCGGCCAACAATGAATTCATCATCACCATGAAGAAAGGGGGCAAGAAGACAGACTCCATGAGATTCTCCACAGACCACAGAGCAGACCTCCTCACAGAGGCCTTGGTAAGAACTTTAACTCACTCAGTACGGCCAGTCCTCTCTTCTCCTCGACACAGATCCCTCGGATGTCCAGTGGGTGTCTGAATGACCCAACCTTTAACTTCCGTCGTCAGAATTGTGGTATTCTTTGTCAACATTCACCTCTTCAGTATAAGAGCCTTCCGCTTGCAATATTTTGATGATGGTAATTGGAGTGAAATGCTGTTAACATCGTTTCTTTCGCCGTTCGTATGGAGAGAGTTAAGGTCCCATGCATGGCCTTTAACAGCCATCAGGGCAGTGAATTCATGTCAACTCTCTTGTGCCAGCACAAGAAGTAGGGGCCCAATCCTCTCCTTAGAATGACGTTTTTACCATCCCAATCTGAAGTATTTGTATTTGTTTATTTGTATTTATATTTCTTTTTATCACAACAGATTTCTCTGTGTGAAATTCAGGCTGCTGTTCCCAGGGAGAGCGCATCACCACACTACAGCGCCACCCATTTTTTTTGCATTTTTTCCTGCTTGCAGTTTTATTTGTATTTCCTATCGAAGTGGATTTTTCTACAGAATTTTGCCAGGGACAACCCTTTTGTTGCCACGGGTTCTTTTACATGCGCTAAGTGCATGCTGCACACAGGACTTCGGTTTATCGTCTCATCTGAATGACTAGCGTCCAGACCACCATTCAAGGTCTAATGGAGGGGGAGAAAATATTGGCGGCTGAGCCGTGATTTGAACCAGCACGCTCAGATTCTCTCGCTTCCTGGGCTGACGCGTTACCTCTGGACTATCACTCCACTGAATTGACAATACAATAATGAGCTGGACTTGACTTTTGTGATGAGATCGCTCTTTCAGTAAGCTTCAGAATATAGATGTGCATGCATGTTTTAGATTGACCTGGAAGCCACGGCAAATAGTCATGAAGGGAACAGAGTGAAAATATAGGAAACAAGACTCTCTGTGCTGTGTTTATTTTTGTTATGGTTTTGTTAGTATGAAAGCAAGCAACACAACTTTTTAATGAGTTACCATTTTCAGAGGAATTGATGGATATTGTCAGGCTGGTTTATAATGCTCAATCAACAAGAAGGATTTTTTCAATTACACATTCAAAGCCTCAGTCCAGAGCAGTAAAGAGCTTTTTTTCCTTCTTTTTTTTCTGAAGACAGTGACAGGAAGATATTCGGGAATTTTTGACTAAGACCCTTAGGACAAAATCTGCACATAATTGCTGTAAATTATAGGGAAAAAAAATTGAAGAAATTGTTTCCATGCAAGTCATTTTGCCTGTGATCTGTATCATACTGAAATTGAATTTTGAAGAAGTAACATTGATATTAAACTTAATTTGAAGATTACAGAAGCTTGGAAGTCAGTATCTGCTTTACATTTGTTTTGAAACATATCTGTTGGAATTGTTAGGGAAATAAAGATCACAAACATCAGGACATGGTTGAAACTCTAAACAGTCATTTGAAATATTCCTGAATCTTTGGTTTATTCTAAACTAAAGGGAACTGACCAAAACTCATAATCTGGACTGAGATCAGAGTGGCATTTGCTCTCTTTGCATTTTTTTTTTCTTTGAGTCAAGCAGATGTGTTAGCCCAGAAAGAAAGAAAAATTGTAAAATAAAACCTTCAACCAAACAAATCCAGTAACTCTTGGTAGATTTCTTTTCGTTTTTTTGTTTTTTGGGGGGTTTGTCTGTGTGTTGTTGTTTTTTTTCTTTTAACCCTCGCATTTCCATCAGTTTTTTGATAATTGTGTTTCTAGTACTTTCCAAACTCAGTGATTTTTAAAAATATTATTAGGTGAGATATTTTGGTAGACAATGATGCAAAACAAAAGGAGAATTAGTCACTGGTGTCATCATAAACTGCTACCCATTGCCAGTTTCAATTCCATTTTCAGTCCTTTCTGAATGAATTAGTATTCAGAAAAAAAAAATTGAAAATAAACTTCCTGAGTGGATTTACTCATGTTAAGATAAAAATTTTAAAAAAGAAGAAATCTTAGTGTTCTTCCATTAATTTGATCTACAGAGGGTTTTTTTAATATCTATTCTCCAGAAATTCTACAGTTACTTTTCTGAAGCAAAACACAAAGCCCGGAGGTTCAATGCGGTCAAGCTTCACTGGTCAGAGAGCCGTGTGCCTGTGATTCTGGAAGTGAACCAGGGATCATTGGACCAGATCGATCCCAAGTCCAGCCGTGTTCTTTGCTCCTACCATTACAAAGACATGGAGGGCCTGGCCCTGGTATGTATAGCGAATGTAGTGCAGTGTATTAAAGTGTTTTGATACACACATACATACACATGCATATGCACACACTAGCACACACACTTACATACACACATGTGCATGCACACATCACACACACACTCACACACACACACACACACACATACACACACATGTACACATACACGCATGCACAAACACACACACACACAAATGCACACATCTGCGCACACATGCACATATAAACACATTCATGCATGCATACACACATCTGTGCACACATGCGCATACACACACACACACACACATACACACACACACACACACACACACACACACACACACATGACCAAACAAAATTTGATAATGGAACAAAATAAGAAATGTAGCTGTACCATTAATGCATTTGTAAACTTTGGTCTTGGTTCATTTTGTGATAAATCCTGTTTTGTCATCTTCAGCGTACTTGCTGATAGATACTGCAATTAAAAGAATAATCCAAAAACAAATTCTCTATGTTGAAATCAATGAAAAAGTTTTGTTGAAAGTATTGATAAAGAGTTTGGTTTCATCATAATCATCTTCATCATTGTTATTTCCTCTTCTTCTGCCCCTTCCTATCTGTGTGGCTGCCTTCACCTCTACACTCCACCTCACTCTCTGCGATCGGTTTTGGATCCACTCTGTTTACGCATACCCAGATTCAAACACTCCACTGTTGGCCGCAGTTCTTTCTCTGTCTCTGGACCATGCAATTGGAATGAACTTTCTCTTCGTCAGGTCTTCTGCACTCAGCTCTTTCAAGTCTGGTCTTAAAACCCACCTCTTCCCAAAATAACTTCCCTTCCCTGCCTCTTCCTTGTCTTCAGTTTTTCCAGTTTTAGAGTTATGCATGCGTGTGAATGACTGGTACGAAAGCACTTTGATTTGTCTCAGCACAAGATTCAGTGCTATATAGATATAATAATTATTATTATTGTTCTCAGTCATCTACACTGTCTCTTTTTCTTCTGCTTCTTCTTCTTCTTTTATTGTATTATAGTGTATTGTACTATATCTACTATATCTTATGACAACAGATTTCTCTGTGAGAATTCAGGCTGCTGTCCTCAATGAGAGAGTACATTGCTACAATGTACACCTCCCTTTTTTTCTGTCTGCAAGTGTATATGTTTTACAGTCAAAGTGGATTTTGCTACAGAATTTTGTCAGGGACAACCCTTTTGTTGCTGTGGGTTCTTTTACTTGTATTTCTCTTTTTTGTCACAACAGACTTCTGTGTGTAAAATTTGGTCTGCTCTCCCTGGGGAGCACCACCCTTTTTTTTTTTTTTTTTTTTCTGCGTGCAGTTTTATTTGATTTTCCTATCAAAGTGGATTTTTCTACAGAACTTTTCCAGGGACAACCCTTTTGTTGCTGTGGGTTCTCTTACATGTGCTAAGTACATGCTGCACATGGGACCTCGGTTTATCGTCTCATCCAAATGACTAGTGTCCAGACCACCTCTCAAGGTCTAGTGGAGGGGGAGAAAATATTGGCAACTGTACCATGATTCGAACCAGTGCACTCAGATTCTCTCGCTTCCAAGGTAGATGCGTTACCTCTAGGCCATCACTCCACATGGTAATGCAAAGCTAAGCGCAAGCTACACACAGGACCTTGGTTTATTGTTTCATCCGAATTACTAGCGTCCAGACCACCACTCAGGGTCTAGGGGAAGGGAAGAAAGCACTGGTGAGTGGGATTCATTATTTTGAGAATTTTTTTTTATGTACATCTTTATTTGCTGTGCTGGTTTTTGCTGTTGGCTTCAGGTGTTGAGTGTGTGTATGTGTGTGTGTGTGTGTGTGTCAGGTGTCAGATGTTCCAGGTGGCGTTGCAGTGATTCAGGGTGGTTTCAGCAGACTGGTGAGTGATACCATGAAGAAGATTGATCACATGAGAAATGCTTTCCTTTGCCCGGTTTTATTTTTCTCCTATTTAAATCAAATTTTGTTTTTTATTCCCTATTGTTGTTGTTATTGTTGTTGCTGCTGCTGCTGGTGGCTTTTTTGTCTGTGTTTGTTTAATGGAGATCAAAATAAAGAATATATCAGAACTTTGTAATTATACCAGAACAGCAAAGGATAGTGCAGTCAAGAGGTGGTGTTGTGGCCTTTGCCTGTGGAATCTGATTGTATTTTTTCGTCCATTTGCATAGCCATTGTTTTTTTCTTTAAAAAAAAACAAAAAAACATGCAGATATAAGACTATGATTGAAAACGTGCTTGTGTGAATTCAAGTGTGCATATGCCATGTGCATGTATGTATGTGTGGTGTGGGTGTGTGTGTGTGTGTGTGTGTGTGTGTGTGTGAGCGTGCACATACATGTGTATGATTTGTGTGTGTGTGTGTGTGTGTGAGCATGCACATACATGTGTACAAATCTGTAATGGAGGTTGTTGGTGCAGAGCCAGGGTTGCAAGACGAGACAAGAGTTCATAGGTAAAAAGGGTTGATCGTCAACAGGCAGACTTGACACAGGAGTCAGGATTACACAGACTGATTTTGAATTTTTTCTGACTTTTGGAGGCTGCTTTGAGAGAGTGTTGCCAGCCCTAATATGTAGTCATGTGTGATTGTGTGTGTGTGTGTGTGTGTGATTGTGGGTGTGTGTGTGAGAGAGAGAGAGTTGTGTAATATATGTATGTCACAGATAATGTGCATGGATAAGTCTAGTGCAGTAGTGTCTTTGTATAACATAACATGTGGATCTTTTCACAGCACCTGTTTGCATTGGAGGCTTACTCAGAGCTGGTGAAGTCTGTAATGGAGACAGCTGCCGCTTGTATTGGAATTGCCGTGAGACAGAGGAAGGAACCAATCACACATGATGAGTTTCTGACAAATCGCATGGGAAAATACAGGTACTTGTTTAAAGTTAAGTGTGTGTGGGTGTGCGCATGTGCATGCATTTGTGCATACATATTTTTCTGTTATATTGTTGTTGTTTCTATTTGTTATCTTTTTTTTTTTCAATCTGACTTATTTTTATGAATATGGTATCATTTGAAAAATAATTCATTTCAAAGGACAGTTTTTAAAATTGTTTTATGTGCCTGTTATGTTTTGTAGATTTTGTTTATTCCCTTATAAAAGAATAGTATTCTGCATAACTGAAAATAATGTGCATTTTATTCGCTTTATTCATGTGTACTGTTTGAAGCAAAATTTTGCTTCTCAGTTTCATGTGTTCTCTGTCAATTTCAATGTGTTTTTTAGTTCTGACGAAGCGCTGACATCGTATGCAGAGTTCATGGTGCAGAAGATTTCCCCTCGTCATCCCGACACAGTGCGTCGCACTTTGTGCCTGACAGAAATGTGTCTTGTGGAACGTGATCCAGCGACTTACAGTGTTGTGACTGCCAAACCTTTCTGTGATGTGAGTACCTGTTGTGTCCATCACTAAATGATAGTTTTTAGTGCCAGGTATTGTTTTGGCTTGTGCTTTCTATTTGCCAGGCATTTTTGGGTTTGCGGAGGATGATGATAACCAGTACTTTTCATAGAGGAAAATGAACAAACTGTCAAAAATTTGGATAGTTAGAAGTTCATTAACATAATGATTGTAAACATATGCATCCTTCATTTGCAACTTCTGCCTGTGTCATACACACTCACATCATGTTCACTTTCAGACAAAATCAAAGAGGTTAACAGTGGCCCAGTCAGCCCACAGTGCAGGGAGTGGGGGGGAGTACTGTTCATAAGTTCCCCATACAAAAGATAGCTGTTTGATCAATGTGACCATGCTTTTCTAAAACCATACTGTACACATAATTTACGACTTGCTCGAAACTGTCAGAACCATTCTTGCATAAGAAATAACGCTGGCTTTGAAGGCCCCAAGTCTTTTTGCTTTTCTAAAGTCATTTTTCCTATCCATCCTTTCATCCCAATCAACAAATGATCAAACATTTGTTTGTTGCATTATTTGTTCATTGATCTTAGAGTCAATGAGGAGGCATTCCTTTAAACTTTGGAGACAGAAAATTGACCTTATTCCATTAGACCTTGTCTACGGTGATAAGGGTACACAACATCTTGTATGTGTTGACAAGATGTTTGTACTTTGACAAACTTGCTCCTTTGTATTGTCAGACATTTTGTGGTGTCCTGTTCAAACTTAACAATCAACACAAGCTGTTGTTTATTTTTTTTGTGAAAGTTCTGCAGACATTGTACAGTACCTTAAACTTTGTATTGTGCATATCAGTAAGGAGGATGGACTGAATTGTAATACATGGTGATATATCGTTCTCCAGATTTTCTCAATCAATAGAGACCCAGAAAACCCTCAGAAGCTCACAGTGGAGTACGTCAAAGGGGCAATACGTACATTTCTGTCAACAGACAGGTCAGTTACACCTCTTTCTGTTATGAATGGTATGCTTTGTAATTACAAAAGAAACGTGATTGAATACAACCAGCAAGTTTTTCTATTGTTGTTTGTTTCATTTTGATGTGCATGATAGAGTTGTATCATTATTTCCCCTTCTTTATTTCTGCTTTTTTTTTTTTTCTTTTTTTTTTTTTCTTTTTTTTTGTAAGCACTGTTGTAATTTTATCATGGTTGGTTGATGTTTTTGCGTAGAGCAAATGTTTGACAGTTGTCACAGTGTGTTTGAAACCCTCAATCAGCATTTCACTTTGCTCCATGGTTCGTAACTGCCGATCAGTGAAGAAGGCATATTCAAGGTAACAGAAGGAAGGGGGTGGGGGAAGGGCAGAGGTTTGGAGCACTTGCACAGGCGTAAATGATAATAAGGCCAGGACAATGTTTGTCAGGCATAGAAGAGTGTGTTGTGATATTTTCCCACTTGTGATAATAGCTGTTGCTTTTGTATAAGTAGCAATGCTTGAATGAATCGAAAGCTTTGAGTTGTGTGACGTAGAGATGACTTGTCTGCTGGCAGAGACTCCTTGATAGCCTCTATATTGGATGGTGTTCGGGCTTCTGGAAACCGAGATGTGTGTGTGAAGATGAACCCTACCTATAGAGGATTTCGATTTGGTATGTCACTTTGTTTTCCTATTGGCTTTGTGTATATTGTTGAAGTTATACATCGCTTATGAGGTATCACTTTATTATGTGAATGTGTTTGATGTCACTTTGTATTTCAGTGTGTGTGTGTGTGTGTGTGTGCAAGTGTGCAAGTGTGCATGTCTGTTTTATGTGTGTTTGTTTGTGTGAATGTGTGTGAGTATATGTGTGTGTGTGTGCGTGTGTGTGTGTGCGTGTGTGCGTCTGCATGTGTGTGCGTGCATGCTTTGTGTGTGTGATGTGTGTGATTTAAATATTCCCAACATGATGTCATGAGTATTACCCCCAAAAAGGGGAGTATTGGATGACAACACCTATCCTTTGTGGAAGTAGAGTAATGGAGATGACTTGACTGCCCCAATGGCCATTAAAAGCTGTGGGAGCTTTACAACATATCCTTTATCCCTCTTTGTGCAGGTCCCTTCACTGTGCCTGTGGATGAGGAGGTGGAAGCACAGCACATGAAGTTCATACAGTCCCCACCAGGTATGATTGTCAGTCATGTCCAACTATGACCATCGAAACAGCAGAGGAGGCAACTGCTGTCCTGATTGTCTGGGCTGGAATTTGATTATTGTGCAGTGTCTTGCCCAAGGTACATCCATGCTCATTTGGTCAAGAGGGCTTCAGGACAGTCAGTGATGTGGATGGTCCCCAAAGGCCAACTTGCACACAAGGCTGCACGATTAAGTGTCTGTGCAATCTTGCCTAAAAGTTTGAGAGTCATAGTCCTTCACAAAAGACTAAGTTGTAAATGAATTCTCATTGCAGTAGAGAAACCATTGATCATACAGCTATCACTTTGCTGTTGGCCCAACTATAAGCTTAAGTCAATCTCTGATATAAGCCAAGCAAACCAAGGAATGGCAGACGATGAGGTGATGCAGCACTTCGTTCACTTCACTACAGTTTCATTGAGCAGCGCATCGGGATAAATCAAAACTTCTTGGGAGTCCAAGGAACTCTAGTACCATAATTCTAGGGGTTCCCAGAACTACTGTCAGTGGGCCACACTAATGCTACACATTCCAATCAAACCTGCATTGCTGTTCAAAGACAGTCAGGTATTTGCTAGTCACAGTCATCTAGGTGTCTAGCCATGAAGACAATCTTAGTGTTAGACTGAAGCTCTGATGCGTAATTTACAATCTGTGTATGTTTTCATTCTGAACATTTTTTTAATGTCTCATGACTTGCTTGATGACTTTGCAGTGTGCACTGTCCATTTTCAAATCAGGCATGCATATTTATGCATCATCAGAAGCAGTGCTCATCTCATATTGGTTTAATACAGTTGAACAAGTTGGGTTTATTTCAGGACTGTTCAAGGTAGTTAAAGTGAATTTGGTTTTGTTTATTTCACTTGTTAGTTTCAGGTCAGTGCTGACCCGTTCAGTTCTGATTGTACAGTTTGTTATTTAATGTTGCTTCATTTTTGTTCAGTTCCATCTAGCTTTGTTGGTTCAGTTCATTCTCTGGTTTTGTGTATCTGAAATTAAACTGATTTGGAATCTAATTTGCAGAATATGCTGATATCTACAAAAAAGTGCTTGGCAAAATGTGCTGACTTTATATCTGCAACAGTGTGCTTGGCAAAGAACATATAAAGATAAAATAACTGATGCATGCATCACATCAAATCTGTCTTTGCATATTCCCGACAATTTTTAACCTTTGATTCAGCATTAGAAAAAAAAACATCACACATAGTACTGTATCCCATCTCCTGATAATATTGTTCTTATATTTCAAACATTCTGAAGGAAGTAAGAATAAAAGAAATAAAGTTTTCATGTATCCTTTTTGTCTGGATAAAGCAATGGATATAATCAGTGGGTTTTTTTGTGTTTGTTTGTTGTTGTTTTTTTTAAAGTGGGCATGTCGGTGGAGGAAACTGTCAACAGATTCAACGCCAACGTCTCTTACAGCGGCTTGCTGCATGCAGTGACTGCAGATGTGAGTACAACGCTGGATCATGGCAACTGCCTCTTTCTGCTTCATGCTTGTTTTCATGTATTTAACATTCTGTAGTGTTCTGTAAGAGCCGCCATGATAGAATCCTTTAGGCAACGGACTTCTGAATAAGAGTTCACCAGTGATCTTGGTTTGAGGTCTCGTTTCCGTCTGGTGTTGTGTCCTGGGGAAAGGTGTTTTACTCCAAATTTCCTCTGTCCACATAGGTGTGAATTAGTACCTGACATCGGTGGGGAAGGATAAAATGACAGAAGGCAAGGATTGGGCACTGCCTTCCTACGTTGAGCCCTAGACACAGTGGTTATGAATTCACTGCCTTCCTGTGCTGAGCCCTGAACACAGTGGATATGAATTCACTGCTTTCCTGTGCTAAGCCCTAGACACAGTGGTTATGAATTCACTGCCTTCCTACGCTGAGCCCTAGACACAGTGGTTATGAATTCACTGCCTTCCTACGCTGAGCCCTAGACACAGTGGTTATGAATTCACTGCCTTCCTATGCTGAGCCCTAGACACAGTGGTTATGAATTCACTGCCTTCCTACGCTGAGCCCTAGACACAGTGGTTATGAATTCACTGCCTTCCTACGCTGAGCCCTAGACACAGTGGTTATGAATTCACTGCCTTCGTATGCTGAGCCCTAGACACGGTGGTTATGAATTCACTGCCTTCCTATGCTGAGCCCTAGACACAGTGGTTATGAATTCACTGCCTTCCTATGCTGAGCCCTAGACACAGTGGTTATGAATTCACTGCCTTTCTATGCTGAGCCCTAGACACAGTGGTTATGAATTCACTGCCTTCGTATGCTGAGCCCTAGACACAGTGGTTATGAATTCACTGCCTTCCTATGCTGAGCCCTAGACACAGTGGTTATGAATTCACTGCCTTCCTGTGCTGAGCCCTGGACACAATGGATATGAATTCACTGCCTTCCTATGCTGAACCCTGGACACAGTGGTTATGAATTCACTGCTCCAGTGGTCTTAAAAGGCCTTTTATAAATATGGATGTTTGAGCATGTATGCGTGTGCTTGGTTTCATTCTAATTGTTGTGGTTGTGCTTTGGTTTGTTTGCATTTTGGATATGATATAAGCATGCAAATCAACACTGACTTTTATTGTGTAAACAAAGCAGCATCAGAAATGTTGATAAATAAATGTAGTTCATTCAATCATTCACATCTTTGAATTCATTGCATTGTTTGTAGTTGTTCTTCAGCACCTCAGAAGAAAGATTGAATACTTAAACTCAAAATATGGCAAATATACATAAGAGAAATTTGTTCCCATTGTACAATAGGATTCCTACAGACACACAACATTTGACAGAAGCACATTCTTTTGGTGTTGTGATATAGGACATTTACAATGAATGACGTGGTGTGGAAGATGTTATTTTGTGTGAGAGTTTGGTGGGATGTTTGTGCAGGGTTATGGATGTAAGCTTTCATTATAGTGTACAGTGAATGTTTTTATGTGTCAATGTTTATAATCATTGTACAGCCCAATAAAGCATGTTTTACATGGAAAGGTGCTATATAAGTTATATCATTGTTAGTAGTAGTAGTAATAGTAGTGGTAGTAGTTGAAATCTGCCCCTGCAGTATCAACATACTTGAAGTGCTGTGTGTGCTCACTGCTCTGCAAATCCAGACTTAAGCTTGCAGAGCCACTCCTGTGTGCAGAGACTCCGTCATGTCTTCCTATAGACCGAGGGACAGCTGTACGGTATTTTTCACCTAGGACAGAAGCTGACTTTCCCTCTGTGTCTCTCTCCTTGCAGGGCCTGTTCGCGCAGAACAAGGAGAAGCTGATCAACCTGGCCTTGAGCTCTCTGATAGAGCAGGACGAGAACCAGGCTGCTGTGCCCAACCTGGCCCTGGAGGCTCAGTTCCATGCTCTGCGTCGGTTGGTGGCTTCCAAGGCTGGCTTCCAGGCCTTCACAGAGCTGCCAGGGTAAGCGCTGCCCACACGTCACACACTGCTGTCATCTGCTAGGGGGTTCCGGGGGGTAGGGGGTGAAGAAAGTCAGATTCTGTTTGTTCAGTTAGTGACATGAAGAGTTCACACACATACAGTGTTCACAGTCTCAGTTTTAGTTTCTCAAGAAGGTGTCACTGCATTCAGACAAATCCATGATATATGCCACACCACATTTTGCTAGGTGAATGCCTGACATTTAAAAAAAAAAAAAAATCTTGGGGTTTTTTGGGTTTTTTTGTTTTTTTTACTTTATTATTTTTATTATTATTTATTTTTTAATTATTTTTCTAATTTATTTGTTTATATATATATTTTTTTTATATATATATATATTTTTTTTTTTCTCAAGGCCTGACTAAGCGCATTGGGTTATGCTGCTGGTCAGGCATCTGTTTGGCAGATGTGGTGTAGTGTATATGGATTTGACCGAACGCAGTGACGCCTCCTTGAGCTACTGATACTGATACCGACCAGCGGCATAACCCAGCATGTTTCACTCAGGCCTGGAGTTTGTGCATGTGTGTATTTGTATTTGTATTTCTTTTTATCACAACAGATTCCTCTGTGTGAAATTCGGGCTGCTCTCCACAGGGAGAGCGCGTTGCTACACTACAGCGCCACCTTTTTTTTTTGTGGTTGTATTTTTTCCTGTGTGCAGTTTTATTTGTTTTTCCTGTCAAAGTGGGTTTTTCTACAGAATTTTGCCAGGAGCAACCCTTTGGTTGCCGTGGGTTATTTTACGTGCGCTAAGCGCATGCTGCACACAGGACCTCGGTTTATCGTCTCATCCGAATGACTAGCATACAGACCACCACTCAAGGTCTAGTGGAGGGGGAGAAAATATTGGCAGCTGAGCCGTGATTCAAACCAGCGCGCTCAGATTGTCTTGCTTCCTAGGCGGACACGTTACCTCTAGGCCATTACTCCTCATATCTCCACATTGTGCACTTATCAGAGTGGATTTACATTAACACTCATACCAACAACCATGCTGACACTTGTAACAGAATCAAATCAGCTTAAAAACAGGAACAAGACATCAATTAAACAACAGGTCTTCCCTGTCTCTGTGATTCAGTCACAAATATATATATATATATAATACATAATTCATAAGGTGCAAACATTAGTCAGAAATGATGCACAAAAGCAAATACAATTAGATTTTAGACACATATGCATATACTTACAAGTACTTGTACATGTGTACACTCACTCACATGCATCCCCCCACCCCCCACACCCACCCACCCACACACACACATACACGTGCATGTGCACATTGGCTTTCCTGGCCTGACGCAGACAATGTGCTTTGCAGGATGCGAGAGAAGATGGGACTGAAAGTGGTGAAAGCATTAAAGCGGAACGATGTGGGAGTCACTCATGCGGCTCTTGACATGCTCTGTACTCTGATGCAGGTAACCAGTCAAGATATGACATATGTATAATTTTGTTATTGTTGTTGACTCACTTGTGTAAACAAAGTGAGTCTATGTTTTAACCCGGTGTTCGGTTGTCTGTGTGTGTGTGTGTGTCCGTGTGTCTGTGTGTCCGTGGTAAACTTTAACATTGACATTTTCTCTGCAAATACTTTGTCAGTTGACATCAAGTTTGGCATAAAAATAGGAAAAATTCAGTTCTTTCCAGTCATCTTGTTTAAAACAATATTGCACCTCTGAGATGGGCACAAAAAAATTAAAAAAAGAAGCCTGATTTTATGCAAACTGCATTTACTGTTATGTTTATATTTTTTGTATTATCTAAACTTGGCACTTAGACCTCTTATTCTGACACAACAACAAGAGGAGTCATTATTATCATTTTTTGTTCAAACAGGAACTTCTTTTGCTAAGCATGGAATTTTTATTTATTTTTGCAAACGTTTTGGTGCAGATAGTAAAAAAGGGAAATTACTCTGTAATTAATGCTAGGGGACTTAATTTATCACAAGTGAGTCTTGAAGGCCTTGCCTCTCTTGTTTGTACATTGTTGTTAATTTTGTAAAGAATGAGTGCAAAAAAATGCTGTTTATTTTCTTAGCTGTATATTTTTTTGTATCTTTTAGTGTTTTTTTAGGGGGTTTTATTTGCTTTTTTGGGGGGTAGGGTGCATACTTCATTGATATACTTAATTGTTGTGCGTTAATAACAGTTGTTATTTTACACAGACACACACACACACACACACACACACACACACACACACACACACACACACACACACACACATATGCATGCATGTACCCACACATACACATTACACTATATTCTAATGTATTGTTTGTTTTTTTCTTAAGACTGTGAAGACATCCATCACATGACTTTTATGTTCTTAGTGCCCACATTGTTTACTGTATAATGTTTCCAGTGATGTTTTTCTCATTTCGTGTCAAAAGATGTTGATGAATGGAAAAAATTTATGTTCCTTCCCATTTCATGGATCAGAGAATACATTTATTTTTTAATTGATTAACATTATGACTATAACTTACTTCTGAACAAAATCTGTGCACGCAGATGCAAATATTATTCAGCAGACTTGGAACAGACTTGATGTATAAAGTTTGTCAAAATGTGGTGTCAAAGAAGAAAATGATGAGCATTGTTGAATCTGTTGATGGAAAACAGTAGTTCTCAAAATCTTCACAGTCAAAAGCACTAAGAGAGAAAGACACAGAGAGAAGTATACATCGCATAAAAACATGTCATACTTCATACATCATTTTTTTCACATTACGTCATTCAGCTTTGAAAAAGGTCAATAAACAAAAAAATTGGATATTTCTTTTACTGTTTTATTACAGTTTTTTGGGGTTTTTTTCTTTTTGTGTGTGAGTGTTTATAAAAAAAAATTCAAGATATTGCAACTTACAGAAACACACTTTAATTGTTATGCTCTGTTCACTTTCTGAAGATAAAAGAAAATCATAAATCTTCTATCTTTAGACCACTTGATCCTGTGACTTACACACAGCTGACTGTTTGTGTTGCTGTTCTGTTTACCTCCTGTCATTTATTCGCTTTCATCTGCTCATTACATATACAGTGGGGTGAAAAGGGAAAGGGGTACTGAATTATGCATGTTGTTCAAGAATGAATATTATCTGCAGCCCATGCATGACAACTAAGACCATCATTCATATATTGTGGATTGTGGAGGGAAAGGGGTACTGAATTATGCATGTTGTTCAAGAATGAATATTATCTGCAGCCCATGAATGACAACTATGACCGTCTTTCATATATTGTGAGTGGGGAGGGAAAGGGGTACTGAATTATGCATGTTGTTCAAGAATGAATATTATCTGCAGCCCATGAATGACAACTATGACCGTCATTCATATATTGTGGTCTGCAGCCCATGAATGTCAACTATGACCGTCATTCATATATTGTGGTCTGCAGCCCATGAATGTCAACTATGACCATCATTCATATATTGTGGAGTGGGGAGGGAAAGGGGTACTGAATTATGCATGTTATTCAAGAATGAATATTATCTGCAGCCCATGCATGACAACTATGACCATCATTCATATATTGTGGAGTGGGGAGGGAAAGGGGTACTGAATTATGCATGTTGTTCAAGAATGAATATTATCTGCAGCCCATGCATGACAACTATGATCTGCGACAAGAGCAGCTGAACAAAGCGTCACTGCTGTCTTCAAGCAAGTTCCTTGATCACCTCATTGAGCTCTTCAACCAGCATGTCGTAAGGACATAAATACACAGAGTGTGTGTGCGTGCGAGTGTCTGTGGGTGTACGTGTGTGTGTGTGTGTGTGTGTGTGTGATAAATCTGTCAAAGGTAATGAAATCAGATGAAAGTGACAAAGATTAAGAAAAAAAAGCGCTGTAAATGTATGAATACACACAGAGAGTGTGCGTGTTTATGTACCTGTATGATAAACTTTTTTAAGTTACTGAAATCAAATGAAAGTGACCATTATTAAGAAGAAAAAAAACAGTTAAAATATAGATACAGAGTGTGTATATGTTTTTGTCCATATATGATTAACTTTTCTAAGATACTGAAGTGACTATGATTAAGGGAAAAAAAACAACAGTTAAAATATGAATACAGAGAGAGTGTGTGTGTGTGTTTGTGCATATATGATCAACTTTTCTAAGTAATGGGAGACAGACAAAAGTGACCATGATTAAGAAAAAAGAGCTATCATACGAATTACAGAGAAAGAGTGTGTGTGTGTGTGTGTATGTGCAGAAACTTTTATTAGTCACAAAAGTCAAATTAAAGTGTTCTTGATGAATAAAAAAAAAAAAAAGATTTTACCAAAATGATTGAAATCATTTTTTAAAGATATTGTTACAGAGCTGTTGAAGATATTTGCCTTTCCCCTTTTTTTTCAGGATAATGATTTGTCATTTTCTTCTTTTCTTTCCATTTTTGAGACTATTTTGTCACTTCCTGTTGTACTGTCTCTTTGTACTGGTCACTTCTTGTTCTACTTTCTCTTTGTATGGTCACTTCCTGTCCTACTTTCTCTTTGTACAGGAGCAGGAGTCAGGGGCTCTGGTGATATCAGCCATGTTGGATATCCTGACCTTTGCCCTGTGTGCCCCATACAGTGAGACAACAGACGGCACCCAGTTCGACACTCTGTTAGAGATGGTGGCTCTCAGTGGCCGGGGCATCTTCAGGCTATTTCAGGTCAGTGAGGAGGAAGGTGGCAGAATGGTTAATACACTGCTCTGCCAACACAGTGTCCGTGAGGGCTGGGTTTGAATACCAGTCTCACTCTTTCTCTGAAGTTTGGTTTCTGGAAAATCAAACTGAGCAACTAGTCATTTGGATGAGGCAATGATGGGTGCAATAGCCAAGTGGTTAAAGCGTTGGACTTTCAGTCTGAGGGTTCCAGGTTCGAATCACGGTGACAGTGCCTGGTGGGTAAAGGGTGGTGATTTTTACGATCTCCCAAGTCAACATATGTGCAGACCTGCTAGTGCCTGAACCCCCTTCGTGTGTATACGCAAGCAGAAGATCAAATACGCACGTTAAAAATCCTGTAATCCATGTCAGCGTTCGGTGGGTTATGGAAACAAGAACATACCCAGCATACACCCCCCCGAAAGCAGAGTATGGCTGCCTACATGGTAGGGTAAAAATGGTCATACACGTAAAAGCCAACTCATGTGAACAGGGGAGTTGCAGCCCATGAACACAGAAAGAAGAAGGATGAGGCAATGACACTGAGGTCCTGTGTGCAGCATGGAACTGGTGCGCTGAAATAGAACCAGTGGCAACATAAGTGTCATCCTCTGGCAAAATTCTGTAGAAGGAATCCACCCCAATAGGTACACAAATACATATGCATGCACTCAAGGCCTGACTAGGGCATTGAGTTATACTGTTGGTCAGTCAGGCATCTGCTTAGCAGATGCGCTGTAGTGTCCATGGATTTGTCTGAATGCAATGAAACCTCATTGAGGAACTGAAGCCAAAAGCTCAGGTCAGTGTAGAGTGGTGGCCAGTGGCAACGTGCCCGCCTTGGAAGCAAGAGAATCTGAGCATACAGTAGTTGTTGTTTTTACAACCCTCCACTATATTTGAGTCCTGGTCTGGGCACTAGTCATGTGGATGAGATGATAAACAGAGATCCTGTGTGCAGCATGCACTTAACACACATAGAGATGTTTTGGACCTCTCAGGTCAACATGTGTGCAGACCTACTAGTGCCTAGATCCCCTTCATATGTTTAGTCATGCAGAAGATCAGTTATGCACATTAAAGATCCCTTAAATCCATGTCTGTGGTCAAGTGGGTGCTGGTAACATGGGGAGCTGGATTTAGGTTTCAATAATTAGAAGACAAAACAAAGGAGAAGAAAGCCAAAGTAGGACAGACTGAGTGGGGTTTTTTTTTCCCCAGAAAGGAAAGTTTTTGCAGTGTTTTTTGTGTTTTGTTTTGTTGTTGTTTTGGGTGTTTTTTTACTTTGTTTTTGTTGTTGTTTTTTCTTCAGTGCATACATATAACAAGAAACTGTAAGAAATGTTCAATGAATGATGTTTTGATTTTTTTTTCTCACTTATTTCAGCATGTGTATGTTGATGATCTTTTCTGGTTTTTGTTGTTGTTTTTTTCTTAAAGATAGCATTCATTTGGCAGCAACAGTTACTGGACCATTTCTTTTGTATTTTCATTTCAGCACCCATCCATGGCCATTGTGAAAGGGGCAGGCATGGTGATGAAATCCATCATTGAGGTACACTTCCTGCTGCTCAGGCACAGCTGTTTTCTGTGTGATTGTCACTGTCTCTGTGTGACTGTCAGTGTGTCTGTGTGTGATTGTCAGTGTCTCTGTGTGTGATTGTCAGTGTCTCTGTGTGACTGTCAGTGTCTCTGTGTGACTGTCAGTGTGTCTGTGTGTGATTGTCAGTGTCTCTGTGTGTGACTGTCAGTGTGTCTGTGTGTGATTGTCAGTGTCTCTATGTGACTGTCAGTGTCTGTGTGATTGTTAGTGTCTCTGTGTTGCTGTCAGTGTCTCTGTGTGATTATCAGTGTCTCTGTGTGTGATTGTCAGTGTCTCTGTGTTACTGTCAGTGTCTCTATGTGATTATCAGTGTTTCTATGTGATTATCAGTGTCTCTGTGTGACTGTCAGTGTCTCAATGTGATTATCAGTGTCTCTGTGTGATTGTCAGTGTCTCTATGTGACTGTCAGTGTCTGTGTGTGATTGTCAGTGTCTCTATGTGATTATCAGTGTCTCAGTATGTTAGTGTATATGTGTGATTGTCAGTGTCTCTGTGTGATTGTCAATGTCTCTATGTAATTGCCCTTGTATATGTATTACTGTCAGTGTCTTTGTGTGATTGTCAGTGTCTCTGTGTGATTTTTTAGTATC
The DNA here is from genome assembly GCF_041734735.1 of Babylonia areolata. Taxonomy (NCBI): domain Eukaryota; kingdom Metazoa; phylum Mollusca; class Gastropoda; order Neogastropoda; family Buccinidae; genus Babylonia; species Babylonia areolata. Next base: position 34,935,235 of record NC_134893.1, on the reverse strand, counting down.
TCCATGTTACTGTCAGTGTCTCTGTGTGAATGTCAGTGTCTCTGTGTGACTGTCAGTGTCTCGCAGTGTCTCTGTGTGATTTTTTAGTATCTCCATGTTACTGTCAGTGTCTCTCAGTGTCTCTGTATGACTGTCATTGTCTCTGTGTGACTGTCAGTGTCTCTCAGTGTCTCTGTGTGACTGTCAGTGTCTCTCAGTGTCTCTGTGTGACTGTCAGTGTCTCTCAGTGTCTCTGTGTGACTGTCAGTGTCTCTATGTGACTGTCAGTGTCTCTGTGTGACTGTCAGTGTCTCTTAGTGTCTCTGTATGACTGTCAGTGTCTCTGTGTGACTGTCAGTGTCTCTCAGTGTCTCTGTGTGACTGTCAGTGTTTCTATGTGATTGTCAGTGTCTCTGTGTGACTGTCAGTGTTTCTATGTGACTGTCAGTGTCTCTGTGTGACTGTCAGTGTCTCTGTGTGATCGTCAGTGTCTGTGTGACTGTCAGTGTCTCTGTGTGATCGTCAGTGTCTGTGTGACTGTCAGTGTCTCTGTGTGATCATCAGTGTCTGTGTGACTGTCAGTGTTTCTGTGTGACTGTCAGTGTTTCTGTGTGACTGTCAGTGTCTCTGTGAGATTGTCAGTGTGTGACTGTCAGTGTTTCTGTGTGATTGTCAGTGTGTGATTGTCAGTGGGAGATGATAAATGTGTATTACTTGTGTGTGGTTGTCTTGATAAATTCAGGTGTGTGTGTGAGCGTGCGCGCGTGTGAGAGGGAGAGAGAGAGAGTTTTTGTGTGTGTGTGTTTTCAGTCACTGGATTTTAGTGCACTTGTTGGTGACAGTGTATGTGTGTGTAATAGATGGTGTACATCTTCACGTTCCTGTGTGTAGCATGCACTTAAGTAGCACACGCCACAGAACCCACAGCAACAAAAGGGATGTCCCTGGCAAAATTCTGTAGAAAAATCCACTTTGATAGGAAAACAAGTACATTTGCAGGCAGAAAAACATATATATTACATATGGCTTGCACTGTACTGTGGTATTGCATTCCCCCTGGGGAGAGCAGCACAAAATTTCACAGAGAAAAATCTGTTCTGACAAAAAGTCATTGAATACAGTACAATGCAATGCAATGCTTTGCGATGCAGTCTGTGTGTGTGTGTGTGTGTGTGTGTGTGTGTAATTGTTCATACCTGCAATTTGTAGTATTGTCTTGGTGTTTAGATTCACATATATGTGCTGTTTTTTCATATGCAGAGGTACGTTATTGTGCACTATTGTATATGTGTTATTTCATGTAAGGCGCTTAGAGCCCAGTATATGGGGAGTTTACACCATATAAGTGCTGTCTGTTACAATTATTGTTATTTTATTATTGTTACTAAATATAATGCAGTGCAACGCAACGCAACACAACACAACGCAACACAACACAACACAAAACAATGCAGTGCAACACAACACAACACATTACAACTTAACATTGTTCCATGTGAGGTGCTTCGAGCCCATTATAAGGGGAGTTTGCACCATATGAGTACTGTCTATCACAATTATTGTTATTTAATTATTATTACTATTCTTAATATAATGCAGTGCAACACAACACAAGACAACACAATGCAACACAACACAACACAACACAACAATGTAACACAATACAACACAACAATGTAACACAACACAACACAATCACAATCACATTCACATCATTTACCATAAGAGCCACAGCGTACTTTGCCACAGGAGGGGAATGCCGAGACAGCAGCCAAAATGCAGGACCTGGCCCTGGCAGAGGGAGCCTTGCCCAGACACCTGCACTCCGCCATGTTCACCGAGAGCACAGACAGTCGTCTCCTCACCAACAGGTAGGGTGTACCTCATTAGGTATAACTTCTATGATGACGGGCACAGTAGCCAAGTGGTTAAAGTGTTCGACTTTAAGTCTTAGGGTCCCGGGTTCGAATCTCAGTAACTTACTTTTAGTCATTCATCAATAAAGAACATGAAACGCATAAATACAAAGTTAATGCTACTTTATCTCACAATAATCACAAAGCAACAAAGCGATAAGCATAGTAAGAGAACAGATGAAAATATCATATTATAATTTAAAGAATGATGTACATGATTAAAACCATGTACATCAATGATTAAAACCAGCTGTTATTCAACAGTATTTAAAATCAGTGCACAATTATATAATTCACATAACGTTGCATGCACATGCACTTGCACGCACATGCACACACACACACACACACACACACACACACACACACACACACACATAAATGTACATGCATGCACATGTACACACACATACCATCCCCCCCCCCACACCCGCCAAACACACTCACACAAATATATCTTGAAACACATACACACAGAGGGGCCAATGATAAAAAAATGTTTGTGTGTTAGTCAGTTATTAAAGAACAGAATCGACTGGGGTATAAAACTGTTTTGGGTTCTGGGTTGTGCCTTGTGGAGAGACAGGTTTCTTAGTTTAATGTTATCACCTAACAGGGAAGTGGCAGCTACAAGCCTAGTAAACGGAAGTTTCTGGGTTTCTTCCAGTGAACCTTTTATTTACCTGAGTGTGCTAGCTGAACTGGTAGCACAAGCAGCATTGACTTGAAGTTGTGTCCCTTGTACGTGGAGAGAGTTACCCCTCTTTATTATTTATTAATGGTGCCCTGTGAGACGTGACTGTGAGGAGGGGAACAGAAGAATCAGCAGGAATATCATAAAACAAATGGTGATATTGAAAGCAGTGTTAGTGTCTGCAAACCACGTTATGGCGTGACATTGCAGCACCCAACTTTAGAAACACAGGAGATAAACATAGGTGATATTGGATGGTTAGGGGGGAGATGAGGGGGAACAGAAGCGAGCAACTTGGAAAGGGGTGTGGGCATAAGGGAGACTGGGGTGATCATGGGCTACAAAAACATTATGACTGTTTCTAAGCAGCAGAACTGTTTCTCGGCCATGAAACCTTCTTTACAGGTGCATGCATCTAATGTGTGAATGAGTTATGTCTTTCATAGAATGGAATGATTATGGACTACAAAAACAACAGAACTGTTTCTAAGCCATGAAACAATAGCACCACTGACATGAGTGTAGGGCAACAAACCCCTAGAAGTCACTGGACGAGGTGTGGGAGGTGGTGGAGGTCTGGAGTCGACCGGAGGAAGTGGAGGAGGCGGTTGAGAGAGCCTGAAGTAGAGGGGCCCAGAGTGTCTGCAAATCGATTGTGATCACACCTTAATTTTAGCCCAATCGCCCAATCAAGCTGTGTAATTATATGACCTGATTGACGACATTATTTGACATAAAACAAGAACGCCAGAGAATTGACAGACAGATAGAAAATATGATGAAAAAAAACTTAGCCGTATGAAGAGCACAGGAACCGGAGTCAAGATGGCTGCCGGAAAAAGAGGGCGCTAGTCAGGGTGGCAAAGGGGAGTTTACCTACTTCCAGGAGGTTATCGGCTGTAGCTACTTTCGTTTTCTCCGCATAGGCAGGTATTAGTTTGCACAGGACAGGAATGTCAGACCCCTGCCAGAGTCTGCACTAGTGGGTCATGGTAAGTATGTTAGATAAACGTAATTTTAGGAAGAAAATTTCCTTTTGCAGGTTCATGCATCTAATATGTGAATGAGTTATGTCTTTCGTTCTTAATTCAGGGAGAATGTATGATACACAGTATTGCTCTGTAAACCAAACCAACTTGTGGTGAAGGTGCAGCCTGTATATGTTGGTTTCAGACAGCTGAGTCGACACTTGGTGGGTCTGTGGGTGACAGGGCACCCCACAGCCATGGGACTACTCCGACGCATTTTGGTAAGATCATCAGCTGATCATCACTTATGCTGCATCAATCCTGTGGCAGTTCAGTTTCTCCCTAAAGCCGTGTCGTAGCCCTTTAGACAGACATGCATGCACTGAGCATCATTGATTTATGATGATGCGGTCAATTTTAAGCCCGGTTTTTACATGGAGAAATCTGTTGTGACAAAACAGTGATACAGTACAATACAATGCAGTACAATACAAAACAAAACATTTTTTTTAAAGCCCAATACAATTGAATACAATACAGTGCAGTACAGTACAACACAATGCAATACAGTACTATACAATACAGTACAGTACAATAGAATAGAATAGAATATGTCTTTATTACCAAGTGTACCGGGGTCACAAGGAATATTGGGAGTGGGGGTGGGGGGATAGTACATAACAAGGTACAAACATAAATCGAAAATCATACACAAACACAGATACAGTAGAAATTAGGAATGCAATACAATACAACACAGTATACCACTTTATGTGTAGTTTTTTTTCCATTTTTATTTATTTTACAGCCCAGTGGCCTTCTTGCCTACCTGGACTCCCCAGACCAGGTTCCTGTCAACGAGACAGACAGGCTGCACGTAAGGGATAACCTGAAGCTGGCACAGGTGAGTCATGTTTTGAGTTCGCACTCGGGTCAAGGGTGAAGAGTTTTTGGTCTCTGACGACTGAAAATATGAGCATGAATGACAATAACAAGTACGTTGTGAATGGTGAAATTCCTTGAAACTGTCTCTGACTGAAAAATATAAGTATGAATGACAATGATAAACACTTCCTGAATGGTGAAATTCCTTGAAACATGACCAGTATGGCATGGGACTGAGAGACCATATGGATATTGTCTGATTGTTGACTGGTTTGTTGGAGTTTTTTGGTGAGGTCAGTAGGTGATGCTTGGTACTGAAGACATCTTGAGAAAGACGGAAAATAAAAGAATTGAATTGTTACGCATGTATAAAGATGTCAATTCTTTGAGTATTCTTTTTTTTCAAGAAAATCAAAAGAATCTGTGAATTATGGATTTGAGTTGTAAGTGAATGGATCAACTTGTTGAGTTCTTTTTTTTTTCTTCTTTTTTTGATAAAGGAATCCATGAATTATAGCATTAAATTGCAAATGAATAGATCAGCTTGGTCTTTGCTATTTTTAGATAGAGGCACATGTGAAAAAACAATCCGACATGTACCTAATTGATTACATCTTTAGGCAGCCATACTCTGCTTTGGGAAGCAGCATATACTTGGTAATCCACAGAGCACTGGATAAGCAGGTCATAGGAGTGCATAGTTTGAACCTAGGCATGCACATACACAGGAAGAGGCTTTAATGCATCAGGAGGTCTGCACTTGTTTTTTTCTGGGAAACTGGATGAAAAATCTTCAGATGTAGCTAATATTCAAACCAGTGACCTTTAAGACAGAAAAAAAACATCACTGCAGGAAAATCTGAAGAAAACAACACACACTTTGATATACATATCATGTATGCACATGATTGAAGCTTGACTGAAAGACACAGAAAGAAAAATGATGAGCACCTACGAGCAGCTGTCAGCTGGTTCTACCCAGGTGGGGCAGCCTGTTGTGCAAATGACTCCATGTTTGTAAAGCGCTCAGAGTCGGATCTCTAACTGGAGATAAGCACTGTATTATAAGTACCGGTATCCATAATAATAATGATAATGATGATAACAATAATACTAAAAATTTGAAACATGTTGAAAGCTGTGGTCCAAAGAGGTGGTGATGAAGTAGCAGGAAGCTAACTCCCTGTTTAATTACACCTTACACATACTTAACCATGACCCACTAGTGCAGACTCCTGCAGGGGTCTGACATTCCTGTCCTGTGCAAACTACTATCCGCCTATGCGGAGAAAACTAAAGTAGCTACGGCCGATAACCTCCCGGAAGTAGGTAACCTCCCCTTTGCTCCCCTGACTAGTGCCCTCTTTTTCCGGCAGCCATTATGACTCCTGTTCCTGTGCTCTTCATACGGCTAAGTTTTTTTTGTATTTTCTGTCTGTTTGATATAACGACAGGATCATCTTAAAAAGAACAAGCGAAACGTGCAGCTGCAGATGATCGAGAGAAAGATTGATGACGCCTTGCAGCACTGGCGCTCACGCATGGGTCTGATGAAGAAACAGGTATGAGGAATGCTTGCTTTTCATTGCCAGGTTGGTGTGCTCGTCAACACCAGTGTTTGTCTATGGGATGAGAATGCTGGTTTGGCTGGTTGGCTGGTTGATAGGTTTGGTGACTGGTTGGTTGGTTGGTTGGTTGGGCATGTATTTGGGTAAATATGTTGTGGCTTAACCCGGAGAGCGCGATGAGCCACGATCGTGGCTTTCCCGGTAAAGTGCGATGGGCCACGATCGTGGCTCTGTTTACATAAGGTCCGACATCGTACGGCTATGCTCGGCAGCCTTCGTAAAACTGCCTCGTTCTGGTGTTACTGCCTCCCTGCTTGTGTTTGCACAAACTTTGACCAAGTTTATAAGTCCAGATCTTCGTATTTTTTGTAAACAATGAGTGACACTGAAGTTGACAAAGCTCAGGAAATGAGTGACCTTGTCACTAGTGATGATTCATTTGCTGACAGGGATTCTGGTGAAAACGGCTTTGTTATTTTGACACTTGGGCATGCTGGCTTGCTTGTTGTTCATTCAGTTTTGTGTCTCCAGCCACAAAAACTGAGGGGTGGGTGATGGGGGTGGGGAGGGGTGGTAAAGTGGGTTAGGCATGGGTTTATTGCGATTTCTTGCCCAAATCAAGCTAGAAAACTGGAAATTATTTTGATTTAAAGCATTCTTGCTGCTTTTGAAAGCAACATGAGCTAAAAGAAAACATTTATTTCTGTTTTTGCCTGTGATTGCATAAAGTATTGTAGATGTGCGTGTGCGTGGCGTCGGTGGGTGTGTCTCAAACAAATAATACAGTGCTTATAATTTCATTGTTTCAGTTATATGCATTTCATGATTCTGCAGCCAGAACATTTTCTGCACAGTTTAATGCCAATTTTGAGATTTTGACTCTGTAAAAGATGTGAAAATACCTATAAACATTGTGGTTGACGTTTTTGGAAAACAAGTTTGCAAAATTTGCTGTTTATATCCTGTGGAATATCTCCAACTACTTACAAGGTACAGCCTTTTTCTTACTTTTATCTGATTCTTCATTCACTCTACTTTCCAAAAATGTATAGGTTTACCTATTTATTCTTACTGATAAGCATACAAATGCCCCAAATCAGAGCACAGGTAGCGGAGGCAAACTATCCCTTTGTTTTAAGCATGATTTCTGTAAGTATGTTTTATTATATCCAGCACTTTGAGGGTTAATGTTCAAGATATTTCTGTGGTAAGTGTCTGCATGGTTTAATTTTTCTTTTTCTTTTTTTAATCAACATTTTTTTGTTTATTCACACACACACACACACACACATGTACTCACGCGCACGTGCATGAAAGCATCACCAAATGAATGTGACTGAATGCACACTTACATTTTGGCATACTTTGACATGTCACTTTTTTTTTCACACTTCTGTTTTCTGGACAGATTGCTTGATAAGCATCTGTTATTGTTATTATTATTTTTATTATTATTATTACCCCGGTAAAATTTGTTGTTGTTGTTGTTATCGTTGTAGTTGTCATTTGTATTTCTCTTTTTTTGTCACAACAGATTTCTCTGTGTGAAATTCGGGCTGTTCTCCCCAGGGAGAGCGCGTCACTGCACTGAGATAGCCACCCTTTTTTTGTTTTTCTCCTGCATGCAGTTTTATTTGATTTTCCTATCGAAGTGGATTTTTCTACAGAATTTTGCCAGGAACAACCCTTTTGTTGCCATGGGTTCTTTTACATGCGCTAAGTGCTTGATGCACACAGGACCTCGGTTTAACATCTCATCCGAATGACTAGCGTCCAGACCACCACTCAAGGTCTAGTGGAGGGGGAGAAAATATCGGCGGCTGAGCCGATATTCGAACCAGCGCGCTCAGATTCTCTCGCTTCCTAGGCGGACGCGTCACCTCTAGGCCATCACTCCATTATGCTGTGTGTGCAGCAAAATGACAAGCCTGTGGTGCTCCGTAAGCGGCGGCAGAGGATAAAGAGTGAGGCCAACTGGCCCCTGTTCTACTACCAGTTCAGCAGGGACCATGCCAAGCCCAACCTGCTGTGGAACTACAAGGTGAGTCACCTTACTCACTCACTCACTCAGCGATAGATGGTCTCCTTGTTCAGGTTCACGCCACATCACACTGTATGTTCTTATGAAGTGATGATGACAACTCAGGGAAAGGCTGAAGCCTTGTGGACGTCATTGTTGGAGTAAAATATTGTGTTTCCTCACGATATTATGTTTTTTGTGTGTGTTTCTTTTTTCTTTTTCGTTTTTTTTCTTCCTGTTTCGTTTATTTTGTCCCCTTTTCTGGTTTTTTTTTAGGTTTGTATCTATGTCAGTTGTCTATGCTTTATTGAAAAAGGGAGAAGAAAATGTTTTAGAAAAAACAACAACAAAAAACCTCTTGTGGTTGAAACGTTTTTTGCTTTCTTTGAGGGATGTTTTTATCAAAAGTCAGGTTAATAACTATCTCATTTTGATCATGCATATTCCCAGACACACATGCGCACAATTTTCTACTCATAGGCCTTTTAACTTTTACCATTCATCCAGTCAGGTTCATTTTCAGAAGCAAAAAATCATGTTTGATCATGAGAGCTTTTTGTCAGAATCAAAAGAACCTGTTATGTTTGATCATGAAAGCATGAGAGCTTTTTTGTCAGAATCAAAAGAACCCGTTATGTTTGATCATAAGAAAGTGAGAGCTTTTTGTCAGAATCAAAAGAACCTGTTATGTTTGATCATGAAAACATAAGAGCTTCTTGTTTCCATTGTGATGCTGTGCAGAAGAGGGAAATGAAATCAAATGAAGTTATGTTTATTCAAAAGACCATTGGCCCTTTCTCAAGAGACCTGAATAAGTATCAATCAATCAATCAATCAATCAGTCACTTTATTGTCTGAACTAGAGTACAGAAATTCGCATTCAGGCTCATTGTAAAAGAAATTAAACACTTATTTTAAGAGATAGTAGCTTTTAAAAGTGAAGACATTCATTCCATCAGTAATTCGAAACATGCGAACATGGCGGGAAAGAGTATACGGTGAGGTACGGAAGGACGTTGCACTGTCAACATCACAGTAAATTTACTAACAATATAAATACAAAGGTTTGACATACAAATACATTAGTTAACAAGTGTTAATCTTAAAATCAAACTTGATAATATATATAAATATAAAAGGATGAACAGGTGAGGGAGGGGGGTCTGAACTGAATTTGAAGGTATGTTACAAATGGTAATCATATACACAGAAAAATAACTCGTCAGACAGTATATTTAGTACTAGCAACAACTGCACATCTCTTTACCTATCAAGGCTTCATGCCAATAAAGTAATAAATTCCATGTTATTTCTTCATTGGATGATGAAGACAAAAGGCTCAACCGAAATGTACATGGATCTTCATAGTATTTTCTTGGAATGAATTCTTCTCAAAGATCACTATTTGCAAGACACAGGAGTACAAAATGTAATTCATCCTCCGCAGCTGAGGTACATAATGAACATACTAACTGCAGCACATAACTTATATTTCTTACTGAATGCTTTCATAACGATGGAGCTCCTAATCTGAATTTAGTCCAAATTTTCTTTACAAACCTGTGTACATTTGTAGGTAGATATGGTTCCCTAGCACAACCATATTCAAAAGTCCTGTAAAATTAAAGCCTCTAACTCGTTTGGATACGATTGTCCCATTCTTGCCTTCTGCAGTCAGTATCTCTTAGCTTGAAAACTGCACAGACAAGGAAATGCGATTGCGAATGTGAATACTTTATTCATTATAGGCCATAGCCCCTGTTGAAGGGGTGTACATAAACATAAAGCACATCACAGCCATTCCAAATGCCATACATACATGTCAGCAGTCACATCAAACGAAATTGATGTTTAAATCCTGTCATCAAGACAGTACAATATCTCTGAATTCAAATTGTGCAGACAAGGGAGGAGCTGAGAGAGGCCCTGGAGAACGAGATGCGAGGCTTCCACGTAGACAAAGAGCTGGGGTCCAGCTGTGTCATCGCCTGGAACCACCAGGAGTTCAAGGTGCCTTACACCTGTCTGTCCGAGGAAGTCAAGATCGGTGAGTGGAAGAGGAATTGTGTTTAGTGTCCCGTCACACATGCTGGTGATTGTAGACGTTTTGTTAACTCTCTCACCACCAAGTTTCTGTGTGTGAAAATTGCTCCCCAGCGCCAACTGTTTTAGATACAGTGCTCTCGGTCACTACAGGCTTAAGTTCAAGTGAAAACAACCCGATGGACTTGTTCATTTCAAACTTGGTCAGGGGGCAACGGTTAATCATTAATCTGTGGTGGAGAAACTGGCTGCTCCTGTCAAGCTTTGTTACAATGTGGAATATTGTCTTGTTAACATGACCATTGATGTTGCCTAAAGTCGCATATGGTGGTGAAATGGTGTGTGAAGTTTGATGTTTGAATGTCATTGTTTAAAAGGTAGGAGCAACTGCTTTGTTACAATGTGGAAAATTGTTGTTAACATGACCCTTGATTTTGCCTAAGTCGCATATGGTGGTGAAATAATGTGTGAAGTTTGATGTTTGAACGTTATTGTTTAAAAGGTAGGAGAGGAAGGGGGTGTTGAATGTTGAGTTGGGAGAACACAGGGTAGATGGAGGCTGGAACCAAAGGTCAATGTTTAAACTTTATCAATGTCTGATGTGCTTTGTGTGTGGTACATGGTCTTCTTGATGGTTATTTGTTGTTTGAAATTTAGAAGAAATGAGAGTGGAAAAATCAGCAGCATCAACACAAAATTCTGTCTTGGATGTTGGAGACTTGTGTCACATTTTTCAAACTTACAGTAACACAGTTATTTATTGTTTTTTCTTCATCTCCAGGTGACTATTACCTGCGTCTACTGCTGGAGGAAGATGAAGAATCAGATGAGACAAGCAGTATCAAGAAATCGTATGTGATTGTTTATTGTTACGCAGTGTAGGGGGACGAGGTGTGAAGGGTTTGTTGTGTCATGCACCCATGTAGACTCGTACCACACTACGTCCAATTCTCCATTCACAAAATTTTATAAAACACTAACCTAAAGCAAAAAAAAAATTTTTAATTCTTACTAACTAGGCCAAGTTAGGTTGGTATACAAGAATAAAGAAATATATTCCTACACTTCTAATGGCGGGAAAATTAACAAATTGGAGAATTGAGGGTGCAGTAGAAGAAATGTTCTATAAACATTATTATTAGAGTCTATGTCCAGTAATCATTGCTCTAACCATTCTTTCATTTTTTCTAGAGTGGACAGAGTCAGTTATACTTATTGATTATGTGTTCATGTCACAGCAGGACAGTGACATGTTTTTCGGCAACTTTCAAAAGCAGGAGAAAAGTTATTGTGGCAGAAATCTTGTGCACAGTAGCAGCTAATACCACAGAAATAAGTATTAACTCACTCAGGACGGAAAGTTTTCTCCCTTGCTTTTCCCTACAGACGGCCCATTTGTTAGGGTTGGGGAAAAAATCACAAAAAATACAAAACATAAAGTAACTGAATGAAACTCACTGTACTTGACCCACTGACCCCTTTCCTCTCATCATGTGTACACCCACCTCCCTCCCTCTTCACTGCCCTCCGAATCTTGAGTCAGTGTCAGTACCTTCTTGCTGGTAGCTTTCTTCAGTGCTGATACTTTATTCAAAGTCTTCATCATCCTCGTCGATGTCAGAACTTTCAGTTTGAAGCATTTCAATCACTTCAGCAGCAGTAAAAGCCGCTGTTATGATCTATTTTGCTCCAAAAATGTTCCCTTGTATCGCCTGCGATGCTATTTTTGGTACGTATGCAGATTAGCTTGTTATGTGTGGTGCTGAAGTCAGTGGTTCGTTGGCAAGTGTGTTACGGAATCTCACGATAAAACTTTCCTTTCAACATTGACACGTTCACAATGCCTGGTGTAGCTGCGTGTTTTTTTGTTACCCCATGTGGAAAATGGGGAAAAAATTTTAATTGTCAAAACTGCTCTAGCTTTCCGTCGTCTGGAACCACATCTTACATCAGGAACACTATAGCATTCCATCGTCCGGAGTGAGTTAATATTAGAGTGGAGAGAAGATATGTTAGAGACCCTGGCTTCGACACACAGCCAACACTCCTAGAGGAATCTTGTGAACAGTTCCTCTGTGCGGTGCCCCAATGACTTCTCACTGACTTCACGGAGAAGATGAAAACGAGAGAGGATGTGAGGAGAGCTTCAAAGACAGAAGTTCAAAACAAAGTTTTGAAAGTGTAAATACATTATTGTTCAATAATCTCAGTTTATTCTGTGCATAGTCTTATGCTTTAAAGACTGTTATAGCTCACAAGCTATCTCATGGTCAGTTTTCAAAAACCAGATTCCTACAGATCATTGTTAGCAGTAGTAGTTGTAATAGTAGTAGTTGTAGTAGTAGTAGTAGTAGTAGTGGAAAAGGGACAAAGCAAGCTGTGAAGTTGCGTCCCGTCTTTGTTTCATAACATAGTTTTGTAAGAACATTTAGTCAAGATTCCACCCTCTTTTATCCAATGTATCAAATCACCAAACTTTCTCAAAGTAGTTGAGAATTTTTAAGAATTGTCATGCCCCACCCCACTCCACCCCTCACCCCCTGGAAAAAAAACAAGGGTGACCTTGCACTGAACTGCTGGCTGTTGCAGGTATGAGTTCTTCAACGACCTGTATCACCGTTTCCTGCTGACGGCCACCAGCCCTATGAAGTGTCTGTGCCTTCAGGCCATGACCGTGGTGTATGGTCGCTGTCACGAGGAAATTGGAGCATTCAATGACACACGCTACATCGTCGGCATGCTGGAGAGAGTGAGCTCTTCATTTGCTTTTTGTGTCTGTACTGTTGCTGGTTTTAGACGAGATTTTTTTTTTGCTTTGGGGGATGGGGATAGTGGGAGGACTCAGTTGTATGCAGTACATGCAGTTGTTTTTGACTCACTTGTGTAAACAAAGTGAGTCTATGTTTTAACCCGGTATTCGGTTGTCTGTGTGTGTTTGTGTGTGTCCATGTGTCTGTGTGTCTGTGGTAAACTTTAACATTGACATTTTCTCTGCAAATACTTTGTCAGTTGACACCAAATTTGGCATAAAAATAGGAAAAATTCAGTTCTTTCCAGTCATCTTGTTTAAAACAATATTGCACCTCTGGGATGGGCACAAAAAAATAAAAAAGAAGCCTAATTATATGCAAACTGCATTTACTATTATATTTATATTTTTTGTATTCTCTAAACTTGGCACTTTGACCTCTTATTCTGACACAACAACTAGAGGAGTGATTATTATCATTTTTTGTTCAAACAGGAACCTCTTTTGCTGAGCATGGAATTTTTTTTTATTTTGCAAACGTTTTGGTGCAGATAGTAAAAAAGGGAAATTACTCTGTAATTAATGCTAGGGAACTTAATTTATCACAAGTGAGTCTTGAAGGCCTTGCCTCTCTTGTTGTTTTTGTTTTGTTTTCTTTTGTGGTGCTTCAGGTGAACATTTTTAATAGGCGAATGGAAGAAGGAGAAAAAAAGAAAGGATAATAGCAAATGAGAAAGAAAAAGGCAAGGGCAAAAAGGTGTACAAACGTGTCTGTCTGTCTACATATACAAGTACATATTCTTTGCATTAATATTTTTATGTTTAATGTGTGGTTACATTTATCTGGGGTTTTGTTTGCTTGTGTATTTGCATGCTCGTGTGTGCATACTTGCGTGTTTGAGTGTGTGTGTGTGTGTGTGTGTGTGTGTTTGATTTTGTTAAGACATTATCAGAGTTCATAATTAAGTATTCCAAACCATCTGCATGAACACGGTGGTGATGTGGGATTTTTTTTTTTTTTTTAAATTCTGGATTGGATTTTTTGTTTGAATAGTTTGGGTTTATATTGAATCCTTTCTTTCAAGCAGAAACAACAGTGAAATACCTGCCATGGAGTTTATGTATTGAAGTATTGGAATAAAGACTAATGGGAAGGAGGTTTGACAGTCATATCCTCTGTGGTATACTGCAGGTTTGACTGTTTTCAGATGTCCTTTCTCCCAAATTTGACTGGAAACTTAAAACTGAGCATTTAGTCATTCGAATGAGACAATAAACCAAGGTCCCACGTGCAGCACACACTTGCTGCACTGAAAAAGAACCCATGACAACAAAAGTGTTGTCCTCTAGCAAAATTCTGTAGAATCCTTTTTGATAGGTACACAAATATATATACATGCACTGAAAGCTTGACTATGCACATTGGGTTATGCTGCTGGTCAGGCAATCTGCCTAGCAGATGTAGTGTAGCGTATATTCTCGTGTTGAGATGATAAAATATTCTGTATATATGGATTTGTCTAAACAAACTGAAACTGTTGATTTGCTTCAAATGAAGTTGACGGGTGTGTGTCCAGTGCACGGACAGGCTGGAGAGGGATCGTCTGGTGGGGTTCCTGAACAAGCTGATCCTGCACAAAGTGAACGTGACGGAAATCATGGACGCTAATGGGCTGAAGGTACTGGTGGACCTGCTCACCCTGGCTCACCTGCACACCTCCAGGGCCACAGTACCTCTGCAGGTATGTGTGTGTGTAAAGGGGGTGTTGTGTTTGTGTGTGGGCGTGTGTAGGTGTGGGTGGGTGTGTGTGTGTCTGTGTGTGTGTGTGTGCAGGTACGTGTGTGTCTGAGTGTGTCTGAATGTGTGTGTGTGTGTGTGTGTGTGTGTGTGTGTGTGATTGCCACAGAAGCTGTATCTTTTTATCAGTATCAGTGTATCAGCTTCACCCTGAACGTCATTCCACAGACTAACGTCATTGAAGCCTCCCCAGACATGCAGAGAAGCAGTGAAAAGGAGTGGTACTTTGGCAACGCTGAGAAGGAGCGCCTTGGTCCCTACAGCTTTGAAGAGGTTAGCACTGATCAGTATATGTATAGATATATATATGGGCTGGACTGTTGGATTATTTTAACAATGCTGTTACATTTACACACATAGTACATTAGCAAGATGTCTTAAGAAATGAATAAATAGATAAATAAACACATATAGATCCATGCTGTCTTGCACAATTAAAAAGAATAACACAGACATGAAAATAAAGTCTTCTGAAAACAAGAATTTAAAATGGCAGCTCTGCCTTGGTGATTGAGGTCTTTTTTCCCGCCACACTTTTGTGTGCATGCTCAAACAGTATGCTAGGCTTCTGGAAGGGAATGATTAATGCTGGCTTACTTTCATGTCAAAACTATAGTTTAAGGTTGGACACAACAAATGCTTGAAACTGGTGTAAACGGGGGGGGCGGGGGGGATCACTTGGACAGTAGGGCTTTTTAGTTGAAAAATGAGGAGGGTGGGAACGTGCACGGAGAAGATGGGAATAAGTTTTAATAAGAAGAAGAAAAAATGCAGCGTTTACCTTTATGCTATGCTGACTGTGCATTGTGGATACAAATGTGCTTATATCTGTTGATCACTTTGTGGGTGGTGATGAGGATGATGTTGAGAGAAAAAAAAAGTTCTAATCACACCACTGTACGGATCTAGTTTAATTACACATACTTAACCATGACCCAACTAGTGCAGACTCCGGCAGGGGTCTGACATTCCTGTCCTGTGCAAACTACTATCCGCCTATGCGGAGAAAACGAAACTACAGCCGATAACCTCCCGGAAGTAGATAACACTGTACAGATCTAGTTTTGCTTCATAGATAGCTTAGAAGGGTTGTATTACTCTTTTTTTGTCACAATAGATTTTTCTGTGTGAAATTCTGGGCTGCTCTCCCCAGGGAGGGCGTGTCGCTACACTGAGAGCGCCACCCATTTTTTTTTTTTTTTCTGCCTGCAATTTCATTTGTTTTCCTATCGAAGTGGATTTTTCTACAAAGTGTTGCCAGGGACAACCCTTTTGTTGCCGTGGGTTCTTTTACATGCGCTAAGTGCATGATACACATGGGACCTCGGTTTATCATCTCATCCGAATGACTAGCATCCAGACCACCACTCAAGGTCTAGTGGAGGGGGAGAAAATACTGGCGACTATGGGATTCGAACCAGTGCGCTCAGATTCTCTTGCTTCCTGGGCAGACGCGTTACCTCTAGGCCAACAGTCCACACGTGGAGTGTAGCCAGCACAAGGGATTCACACAGAGTCAGGGTGAAAGTGCCGGGAGGGGTCACTGCATGTAAGCAGAAAGCAAGGAAGGCAGAGACAAAGACAGCAGCACTTATCAGCCTGGGAAGGGATGGTAACTTACAGTCCTTGACCTTGGTGGTAGTCATTGAGACGAGACAGTGAACCAGGCTCCCGTGTGTTGCATGCATTTAGAGTGTGTAGAAAGAACCCACACAACAAAAAGGTTGTCCTTGGCAAAATTCTGTTAAAAAAAAAAAAAAGGTCCACTTTGATGGAAAAACTAATTTGCAATTTGCAGGCAAGGAAAAAACAAATACATTTGCAGGCAAAGAAAAATAAGAAAAAGTGGGTGCTGCACTGTAGCAACACACTTCCTGGGAGGAGCAGCCTGAATTTCACACAGAGAAATCTGTTGTGACAAAAAATAGTACAATGCAACACAACACAACGCACACCAACTCAACATTCAAAACAAAATTCAAACACACACTTGTGTGTACGTTATGTGGAGTGTTGGCCTTGAGGTAACGCGTACACCTAGGAAGTGAAAGAATCTGAGCACACTGGTTTGAATCCCTTAGTCGTGAGTATTTTCTCCCCCTCCACTAGACCTCGAGTGGTGGTCTGGATGCTAGCCATTCAGATGAGACGATGAACCAAGGTCCCGTGTGCAGCTTGCACTTAGCACACATAAAAGAACCCACAGCAACAAAAGGGTTGTTCCTGGTAAAACTAAGTAGGAAAACAAATAAGATTGCGGGCATGAAAAAAATTTTTTTAATGGGTATAGTGACATGCTGTCCCTGGGGAGAGCAGCCTGAATTTCACACAGAGAAATTCATTGTGATAAAAAGAGTAATACAATACAATACAATACAATACAATACTTCTTCTTTGTTCTTGGGCTGCAACTCCCACGTTCACTCATATGTACACGAGTTGGATTTTGCTTGTATGACCGTTTTTAGTCTGCCATGTAGGCAGCCATACTTCATTTTCAGGGGCAATACAATACAGTACAATACAATACAAAACAATACAATACAATGTAATGTTGGCAGATGAGAGAGTTCTGGGAGCAGCACGTGGTGCACAGGGACACACGGTGCTGGGCTCAGGGCATGGACGGCTGGCGGCCCCTACACACGGTGCCCCAGCTGAAGTGGACGCTGATGGCCACAGGGCAGGCCGTCATGAACGAGAGTGACCTGGCCACGCTGGTCCTCAACATGCTCATCAGGATGGCCGAGTACTACCCCAGCAGGTATGCATTACAGTCAGTCATGTTCAACTGTGATCATCAGGACAGCAGAGGAGGCAACTGCTGTCCTGACTTTTCTGGGCTAGAATTTGATCATAGTGGAGAGTGTCTAGCCCAAGTTACATCCCCCACTCTCTCAGCCAAGAGGTCCTTAGGACAGTGGTCTCCAAAGGCCAACTTGCCCCCGAGGCTGCAGCACTAAGAGCCAGTGTAATCTTGCCTCCCAGTTTAAGAGTCATAGTTCTTCACAAAATACTAAGCTGTTAATGAATTTCCATTGCAGTGGAGAAACAATTGAACATACAGCTCTCACTCTGCTGTTGGCCCAGTCGTAAACTTATGTCAGTCTCTGATACAAGCCAAGCGTTGGCATACCCTAAGAGGTATGACAATGACAATGACAAAAACCTAATGTCATCAGCAATTGAACATGCTATTTGACATGGGGATACATGGCTTTTCTTTTCTATGTATGAAATGAAATGAAAACAAAAGGTAGATTTTTAGGGAGAAGTATGTGATGTGCAGTTTTTTGGGGTTTTTTTCATTTTTCTTAACTGTTATTTTTAACCCCTTGACTGCTTTTCCTGTTGAATTAGTGGAGCTGTAGGAGCCTTCTGTGATACATTCCATTGAGGGAGGTGTTTCATCAAACGTTTGTGCATGTTCTAGAAGGTTGAGAACCACTTATTGATTTTGAAAGGCTAGTAAATGGGGATGTATTTCATCATAAGTTTGTGCATGTTTTAGAAGGTTGAGAACTACTGTCTGATTTTGATAGGCTAGTAAATGGTTATAACAGTGGTTTTCTTCCCTTTTCCGACTCATTGAGGCAATCAGTTCTTGTGAAATTGACTTTTCTTCTGAGAGTTTGTCTTCTTAAAAATGGTGATTTCATGACAGACTCAGACTCGCAGTCCTTTTGAACGTTTGATGAAATCATGAAAAAAATATGCGCAATGATTCAGAAGATAATTGTGATAATTCTGATGAAAAAGAGACCGAGGCTTATGGTGTCTTATTGTTTATTTCTGTGTTAGTGCTTGCGAGTTTGTTTCCAAAAATAATTCACACATTATTAAAGACATTTATAATCTAATGTAATTTTTAATTCTCAAACTCTCTTTTCTGAAATATTCCACTTATTTCGTTTCCACTCCAGTGATACATATGCATACACTCTTCAGGCTTTTCTTCAGGTTTTTCTTCAGGCCTTTTGTGGTTGGCTGCGCTACACGCAGCTTGTTCTGATCTGTGCCTTTCTCTAGTCTCAGTATGCTGTTAGAAAGTTCAGCTTTTGTTGTAAAATTGTCATGTTACAAGAGTGGAGTGGAAGCAAATTTGTTGTATTTTTCTTTTTGTCTGTCGTGAAGGGACACTGATGGTGCCATCATTCGTCCACTGCCACGGGTCAAGCGGATACTTTCAGATGCCACCTGTCTCCCTCACCTTGTGCAGGTGTGTCAATGGTGGGGACCAGGGGGTGGGAGTGTGGGGGTGTGGGGGGGAGGAAGACATAGGCTTGAGAGGATTTCTTTCACTCTTGTGTGTAAACAAGCAAATGCTTGCACATGCACGTTCATAAGCACACAGGCACACACGCACATGCACACACAGAGACATGGACACACACACAGAGACATGGACACACACACACATGCAAGCACGCACGCACTCATGCACATGTGTGTGCATTCATGCACACACACAAGCACACATATTTGCATGTATGCACATGCTCCTGCAGGCATACACACATATGCATGTGCACACACAAACATGAACAAACTCATTTCACACACAAGCTCATGCATGCACCTCAGAGAGAAAGTGGGGGGGGGGGGGAGAAGGGGAAGAGGGAGAGAGAAAAAGAACTTTGTAAAATGTGGGATATGTGCTATTAATTCATTTGGAATTATCCAGTCTCATGAAGCTAACAAGCTCATCTTTTCTACATGAGGGGACGTGGGACGCAACGATGTGGGAGTGATGCTATTGAAATGGCTGAAGATGATGGGGCAGCAGAAAAAAACCCTCCTGGACAGGAAACAACAACAAACAAAAACAACCCCCCTTGCCAGCAAAACAACAAACAAACAAAAACAACCCTCTTTGCCAGCAAAACAACAATAACAAACAAACAAATACAGCCTTCGTTGCCAGCAAAACAACAACAAACAAACAAACAAAAACAACCCTCCTTGCCAGCAAAACAACAACAAGCAAACAAACAAAAACAACCCTCCTTGCCAGCAAAACAACAACAAGCAAACAAACAAAAACAACCCTCCTTGCCAGCAAACCAACAAACAAAAGCAAAAACAGCTCTCCTTGCCAGCAAAACAACAACAAACAAACAACTCTCCTTGCCAGTGAAACAACAAACAAAAAAAAAAAACCCAACCCTCACTGAATGATGAATGAAGAATACGGATACTTATATAGTGCCTATCCTCAGTCAGAGAGCAAGCTCTAAGCGCTTTACAAACTCTGGGGGTCATTTGCTCAACAGGCTGCCTACCTGGGTAGAGCCGACTGACAGCTGCCGTTGGGCGCTCATCATTCATTTCATGTGTCATTCAGTCAGATTTCATACATGCACGCAGTCATACACGCTCAGACAGACATGTAACATTTGTCAGCAAAACAATTACAAGCTAACAAAACAAAAAGAACCCCTTCTCTAGCCTCTCCACACGACTGCTTTTGGAGGAAGATGTGAGGGTGTGTGAGGGTGTGTGGTTTGAATCCCGCTCTCGCCCTTTCTCCCAAGTTTGATTGGAAAATCAAACTGAGCATCTAGTCATCTGGATATGATGATAAATCGCACACGCATTTGGCACACTGAAAAAGAACCTGTGGCGACATGAGTGTTGTCCTCTGGCAAAATTCTGAAGAAGAAATCAACTCCGATAGGTACACAAACATAAATGCATGCACTCAAGGCCTGACTAAGCACGTTGGGGTATGCTGCTGGTCAGGTATCTGCCTAGCAGATGTGGTGTAGTGTGTATGGATTCGTCAGAAGGCAGGAACGCCTCCTTGAGAGACTGAAACTGAAACTGAAACTGAAACTGCTGCAGTTGCTGCTGACGTTCGACCCGGTGCTGGTGGAGAAGGTGACAAGCCTGCTGTACCTGGTGATGCAGGACAACCCGTCCCTGTCACGCCTCTACCTGTCAGGTGTCTTCTTCTTCGTCATGATGTACACCGGCTCCAACGTGCTGCCCATTGCCCGCTTCCTCAAGTACACCCACCTCCGGCAGGCCTTCAGATCGGATGAGGTGTGTGTGGGTGTGAGTGTTTGTAGGTGTGTGGTGGGTGTGTGGGTGGATGGGTTGGTGATTGTGTGTGACAGAGAGAGAAAGTGAGAGAGAGAGAGAGAGAGTGGGGTGCATTTGAGAGAGAGAGAAGGAGTGTGTTTGTGTGTCCGTCTGTGTGTGTGTCTATGTCTGTGTGTATGTGAGAGAGAAAGTGTGTGTGTGTATAATGCGTGTGTGTGTGTGTGTTTGTATGCATATGCATTTGTGTGTGTGAGGGAGAGAGAGTGTGTGTGTGTGTGTGCACATGTGTGTGCACATGTGTGGGTGTATATGAGGGAGTGTGTGTGTGTTTGTCCATGTACGTTCAAATGAAAGAGAGAGACATAGAGAGAGAGTGTGTGTGTTTGTGTTCGTGTGTGTGTGTGTATGTGAGAGAAAGAGTGTCTGTGTGGGGGGGGGGCGGGGGGAGGGGGGGTATGTGGCGGTGTATATGAGAGAGTGTGTTTATACATGTGCATGAATGTGTGTGCGCATGTGTGTATGTGTGAAAGAGAGAGTGTATGTATATGTGAGAGAGAGTGAGTGTGTGTATTTGTGTGTGTTTTTGTGGATGGGTGTAGGGGGCGGGGGGGAGGAAGAGAGAGTGTGTGTGTTTAGGATGTGTGTGTGTGTATGTGTGTGTGTTTTAGTAAGATAGAGAGAGTGCATGTGTGTGTGTGTGTATGAGAGAAAGAGAGAGAAGGAATGTGTGTGTGTGTGTGTGTGTGTGTGTGTAAGACAGAGACAGAGAGAAAAAGTGTGTGTGTGAGTGTGACTGTGTGTGTGTGTGCGTGTGTGTGTGTGCTTATGTATAAATGTGTGTGTGAGAGAGAGAGAGAATGAATGTGTGTGTGTGTGTGTGTGCCGGCGTGCCGCGCACATGAATCAGCAGTTTTTGTCAGTGTGAGCACTGTGGTGACCGTTGCAGAACAAGACATCAGACATCATGGTGCGCAGTGTGATGGGCCACATTCTGCCAGAGGCCATGGTCTGCTACCTGGAGAACTACGCACCAGAGAAGTTCGCTGAGATCTTCCTCGGAGAGTTTGACACGCCTGAGGCCATCTGGAATGCTGAGATGAGGTAACATGGTTTGGTGGTTTGTTTTCTTTCGGAAACATGATCTGCTTAAACCCTGCTTGGGGAAAAATTTGTGATTATGTAGGGGTTTTTTGTTTTGTTTTGTATCTGGAATGAAAAATTAGTTCTTTTCTGTCTTGCAAATTTGGTGTATTTGAAATGATCAGGTAAAGGCTTGTCCCTGGCAAGACTGCAGAAAAACCCACTGTAATATACCTACGTGTATGTGTGGGTGTGATTGAAAGTCTGACTGACCGACACAGGAAATGAATGATGAGCACCTAAAAGGCAGCTGTCAATCAGCTTTACCCAGGTAGGTAAGCCTGCTGTGCAAACAACTCTGCGTTTGTAAAGTGCTTAGAGTTGGGTCTCTGATCGAAGATTGGCACTTTATAAGTATAAAAAAATAATGACAATAATAATAATGATAATAACAAGAATGATGATGATAATAATGACGATAATAGTAAAAATAATGATTATGATATTAATGATGATAAAAATGATAATAATAATATGAATAATAATGATGATAATGATAAAGTGTTGTTCGCATCCAGACGCCTGATGATTGAGAAGATAGCGGCACACCTGGCAGACTACTCCCCTCGCCTGCAGAGCAATGTGCGAGCGCTGTACCAGTACTGCCCCATCCCAGTCGTCAACTTCCCCCAGCTGGAGAACGAGCTTTTCTGCAACATCTACTACCTCAAGCATCTCTGTGACACTGCTCGCTTCCCTGACTGGCCCATCAAGGATCCTGTGAGTAGACTGTATTGTGTTGTATTGTATTGGATTGTATTGTATTGGATTGTGTTGTGTTGTGTTGCATCTTCTTCTTCTTTCCATTACACAACCAACATCGACTTGCTGATGATTTTGTCGTGGTTGATGCATGCTGGGTATTTCTTTGTCTCCATAACCCACCGATAACACTGACATGGATTACAGGATCTTTAATGTGCGTAATTCATCTCCTGAGTGCTTTATACACACAAAGGGAGTTCAGGCACTAGCAGGTCTGCACATATTTTAACCTGGGAGATCAGAAAAATCTCCACCCTTTACCCACCCGGCAACATTACCGACCCTCAGATTGAAAGTGCAGCACTTTATTCACTCAGCTATTGTGTCCGTCATTGTATCATGTCATATCGTATCGTATCGGATTGGATCGGATCGGATCAGGTTATATTGTATTGTATTGTATTGTATTGTCACTCTTTGCCTCAACAGATTTCTCTGTGTGACATTCAGACTGCTCTCTCCAGGAAGAGAGAAGAACAACTAATCAAGCTGTCTGTGAGTTTGCTTGGGGTGAAGCAGAGACTGGGAAACAAGAGTAATGGGAAACTATATTTTCATAACCAGCTTTGGGCATATACAGATTTATCATCTTTTCTGGCACATTCTAGTCATAGTCCACTGGCATTATGTTGCGTGGAATGGTTGTAGTGTTGTGACTGTCGGAGACTCAGTTATTTACAAAAGACAGTCTTCGAAGAGACTTAACCACTAAGATCTTCTGCTGAAACTATATGAGTTACTTCCCGTGGTTTGCACACAACACTATTCAACAACAATCGAGCCAGTCGTTAATGTAAACAAACATTACAATGGTGACTGGAAAAAGGCAGGAAAGCAAAAATGCATCCATCCAGTTCGCATTTTTTGAAGTAGGATAGGAATGTTTATCAAACTTAATTTCTGGAAGGAAATTCCTTTTTCGTTACACATACCACACTGTGACCCACCGGTGTAGACTCTGGCAGGGGTGTGATTCCTGTCCTGTGCTAAATACTTGTCCACTTGGGCAAAGAAATCAAAAGTAGCTGTCGCTAGTAGCCTCCCATAGTATATTATCTCCCTTGAGTTTACATATACAACAGAAAATGTCCTTTTTCTTTGCAGGTGGTGCTGTTGAAGGACATTCTGGATGCGTGGAAGAAAGAAGTGGAAAAGAAGCCTCCCACCATGTCCATAGATGAGGCTTACACAGTTCTGAACTTGTCCAAAGGCACTGGAGGGTCAGTTTCAACTTGTTTTTGACACAACCACTTTCATTGTGTGACATGATTTCATGAATCTGAATATTCTTTGGGTTTTTTTAAAAATCAATTGATGGACCATAAATGTTCATTTTTATTATGGTTACATTTATAATGCTGTGGTATAATAATGGTACTGTGTTACTCTTTGTTACGACTGATTTTTCTGTGTAAAAATCGTCGGTTCTCCATGTGGAAAGCGTGTTGCTACAGTGTAGCACCACCACCCACGTTTTTCTTTCAGCCTTCAAGTGTATTTGTTTTTATACCAAAGAGGACAGGCACAATAGCCGAGTGGTTAAAGCGTTACTTTTAATCTGAGGGTCCCAGGTTTGAATCTTGGTGACGGCGCCTGGTGAGTAAAGGGTGGAGATTTTTCCAATCTCACTGGTCAACATATGTGCAGACCTGCTAGTGCCTGAACCCCCTTTGTGTGTATACGCAAGCAGAAAATTGTTAAAGATCCAGTAATCCATGTCAACGTTCAGTGGGTTATGGAAACAAGAACATACCCAGCATGCACACACCCCGAAAGCGGAGTATGACTGCCTACATGGTGGGGTAAAAACGGTCATACACATAAAAGCCCATGCTTGTGCATATGAGTGAACGTGGGAGGTACAGCCCATGAACGCAGAAGAAGAAGATACCAAAGAGGATTTTTCTGCAGAATTTCTTCCACATAGGTTAAATACATGCTATACATGGGACCTCAGTTTATCATTTCATTTCAATGGATAGCATCCAGACCACCACTCAAAGTCTCGTGGAGTGGGAGAGAGTACTGGCAAGTGTGGGGTTCTTCTTCTTCTTCTCCTTCTTCTGCGTTCGTGGGCTTCAACTCTCACGTTCACTCGTATACACGAGTGGGCCTTTTACGTGTATGACCGTTTTTACCCTGCCATGTAGGCAGCCATACTCCGCTTTTGGGGGTGTGCATGCTGGGTATGTTCTTGTTTCCATAACCCACCGAACGCTGACATGGATTACAGGATCTTTAACGTGCGTATTTGATCTTATGCTTGCATATACACACGAAGGGGGTTCAGGCACTGGCAGGTCTGCACATATGTTGACCTGGGAGATTGGAAAAATCTCCACCTTTACCCACCAGGCGCCGTCACCGTGAGTCAAACCTGGGACCCTCAGATCGAAAGTCCAATGCTTTAACCATTCGGCTTTGGAACCCATCAAGTGTGGGGTTCAAACCTGTACACTCAGATTCTCTGGCTTCCTAGTCTGACATGTTACTTGTTAGGCCCCAACTCCATGTGGTCATGAGGAGTTGTGAAGCTCAAACTGATCAGTGGAATATGTTTCGTTTTTGTTTTTGTTTTTTATCAACTTGCTGCATTAATTGCAGCTTTCTAGTAAGTGTTAGGTATTGTGTGTGTGTGTGTGTGTGTGTGTGTGTGTCTTAGAAATCTGATAATGACACTGTTTACATGGACACTGTTGTATATTAGACACGATGAGTCTGTGTGTGTGTGTGGTTGTGTGTGTGTGTGTGTTTATGTGCTTGTGTGTGTGTATGTGTGTGTGTGTGTGTGTGTGTGCGCGCGCGCGAGCGCATGTTTGTGTGTGTATGTGTATTAGAATTCTGATAATGACACTGTTTACGTGGACACTGTTGTTGTGTTTCAGGCATGATGAGTCTCTGTGTGTGTGTGTGTTTGTGTGTGTGTGTGTGTGCACGCGCGAGCACATGTTTGTGTGTGTTTGTGTGTGTGTGTGTGTGTGTGTGTGTGTGTGTGTGTGTTAGAATTCTGATAATGACACTGTTTATGTGGACACTGTTGTGTTTCAGGCATGATAAGTCTCTGTGTGTGTGTGTGTGTGTGTGTGTGTGTGTGTGTGTGTGTGTGTGTGTGTGTGTGTGTGTGTTAGAATTCTGATAATGACACTGTTTACGTGGACACTGTTGTGTTTCAGGCATGATGAATCTCTGTGTGTGTGTGTGTGTGTGTGTGTGTGTGTGTGTGTGTGTGTATGTGTGTGTGTGTTAGAATTCTGATAATGACACTGTTTACGTGGACACTGTTGTTGTGTGTCAGGCATGATGAGTCCAAGATCAGGAAGGCTTACTTCAAACTGGCACAGAAATACCACCCTGACAAAAATCCTGAAGGAAGGGTGAGTCTGTTCTGTTGTTCTCTTTTTTTCATTTACTTCTCATTCTTTGTTCCTGTGTGATGCTACTTAGCATGATAGAATAGAACAGAATATGTCTTTATTAACAAGTGTACCAGGGTTACAGGGAATATTGGGGGGGATAGTACATAACAAGGTACGAACATAAATTGAAAATCGTACACAAACACAGATACAGTAGAAATTAGGATACATACAAGTGCATATCAATATAAAAACTTGTACGTACTCACACATGCATGTACTGCACACACACACACACACACACACACACACACACACACACACCACCACACACACACTATCTCTCTCACTCTCTGTCTCTGTCTCTCTCTCTCTCTCTCTCTCTCTCTCTCACACACACACACTCACTCTCTCTGTCTCTCTCTCTCTCTCTGTCTCTCTGTCTCTCTCTCTCTCTCACACACACACACACACACACACACACACACACACGTTTGAACAGAAGCTGCATATTACACATGGAAGTGGATGATGACTAGATCTTCAGGTAGATGGTTGTTGATTATTATTGATTGATGATTGTTGTATTGTGTTCTGTTGTATTGTATTGTATTGTTTCTTTGTCACAACAAATTTCTTTGTGTGAAATTCGGGCTGTTCTCACAATTTAGAGGATCTGACGGCATTGTATTTTATTGTAGTGTGGTGGTGAAGTGTATTGTAGTACAGTGTAATGTAGAGTAGCGTAGGGTAGGGTAGTGTATGTAGTGTAGTGCTCTTTGTCACAACATTTTTGTGTGTGAGGTTTGGGATGCATGCTGTCTGCAGTGAGAGCTCATCGCTTTAGTCCAGCGCCATCCAGGAAATGTTTGAAGAAGTGAGCAAGGCATTGGAAGGCTAAATTTTTCTATTCAAAACAATACAAACAAAACAATTTACAACATTTTTTTTATGATCTTCTCCCAGGAAATATTTGAAGAAGTAAACAAGCCCTTGGAAGGCTAATTTTTTTTTCTATCCATTGAAAAAATTATAACATTAAAAAAAAAAGATTTTTCCAGAAATGATTTAAGAAGTCAACAAAGCCTTGGAAGGCTAAATTCTTCCGTTGAAAAAAAAATTGCTATATATTGTTATATGATTTTCTCCCAGGAAATATTTTAAGAAGTAAACAAGGCCTTGGAAGGCTTTTTTTTTTTCTATTCATTGAAAAAATTATAACATTTTAAAGAAATGATTTTTCCAGGAAATGTTTGAAGAAGTTAACAAAGCCTTGAAAAGCTAAATGTTTCTATTAAAAATAAATATTTACAACATTTTTTATGATTTTTTCCAGGAAATGTTTGAAGAAGTTGACAATGTCTTGGAAGGCTAAATTTTTCTGTTCAAAAGATATTTACATTTTTTATAATTTCTACAGGAATTGTTTGAAGAAGTCAACAAAGTCTTGGAAGGCTAAACTTTTCTATTCAAGAAACTATTTACAACATTTTAAAAATAATTTTTTGTCGAGGAAATGTTTGAAGATGTTGACAAAGCCTTGGAAGGCTAAATTTTTCTATTGAAAAAATATTTACATTTTTTATGTTTCCTACCAGAAAATGTTTGAAGAAGTCAACAAAGGCTTGGAAGGCTAGATTTTTTCTAAAAAAAAAAAGGTATTTGCAACATTTTTTATGATTTTTCCAGGAAATGTTTGAAGAAGTCAACAAAGGCTTGGAAGGCTAGATTTTTTCTAATAAAAAAAAAAAGGTATTTGCAACATTTTTTATGATTTTTCCAGGAAATGTTTGAAGAAGTCAACAAAGCCTTGGAAAGCTAATTTTTCTGTTCAAAGAAATATTTACATTTTTCTTGATTTTTTTCCAGAAAATGTTTGAAGAAATTGGCTAAACCTTGGAAGGCTAAAAAAAAATATTTACAACATTTTTTATGATTTCTACCAGGAAAAATGTTTTAAGAAGTCAACAAAGCCTTGGAAGGCTGATTTTTCTATTCAAAGAAATAATTACATTTTAATTATTTTTTTCCATAATTAAATATTTGAAGAATTCAAAACCCTTGGAAGGCTAAATTTTTCTATTAACAAAAAAAAAAGATATCTACAACATTTTTTATGATTTATTTCCAGGAAATGTTTGAAGAAGTCAACAAAGCCTATGAGTTTCTATGCAGCAAATCCAAAGTGAGCGAAGGACCTGATCCACAGAATATCGTTCTGATTCTGCGCGCCCAGTCCATCCTCTTCTCCAGATACAAAAAAGGTCAGTGTGTGTGTGTGTGTGTGTGTGTGTTTGTGTGTGTGTGTGTGTGTGTGTGTGTGTGTGTGTGTGTTTGTGTGTGTGTGTGTGTGTGTGTAAATGTTTGTTTGTATTTGTCATTTCAAACAGTAAATAGAGTAGAGAGACCTGAATGATATGGTAAGGGAACGAAAGGAAGAATATTGAGCAAAGTTCCTCATCTCAGTGTTTCTTCTTCTTCTTCTTCTTCTTCTTCTTCATTCGTGGGCTGCAGCTCCCACATTGACTTGTATGTACATGAGTGGGCTTTTACGTGTATGACCATTTTTATATATATATATATATATATATATCAATAACCATCTACCTGAAGATCTAGTCATCAGCCCCATCCATATGTAATGTGCAGCTTCTGTTCAAACGTGTGTGTGTGCATGCGTGCATGTGTGTGTGTGTAGTGTGTGCATGTGTGAGCATGCACAAGTTTTTATACTGATATGCACTTGTACGTATCCTAATTTCTACTGTATCTGTGTTTGTGTATGATTTTCGATTTATGTTCGTATCTTGTCATGTACTTCCCTCGCCCCCCCACCCCACCCCCCCACCTCCCACAATATTCCTTGTGACCCCGGTACACTTGGTAATAAAGACATATTCTGTTCTATTCTATTCTATTCTATATGTATGTGTAAATTAAAAACATATTTTAAAATATATGGCAGTGGGTTGTGGTCATGTGTTGACCCTGGGGTTGAGCGGCATGGACCACACAGACTGAAGAATGATAACAGTGCAATACATTATGTTGTTCTGTATTGTGTTTTGTTGCATTGTATAGCATTGTGCTGTATTGTATTACAGTGGAGTGATGGTTTAGAGGTAATGCGTCCGCCCAGGAAGCGAGAGAATCTGAGCATGCTGGTTTGAATCACAGCTCAGCTGTCGATATTTTCTCCCCCTCCACTAGACTAGTCGTGGTCTGGACGCTAGTCATTCGGATGAGACGATAAAGCAAGGTCCCGTGTGCAGCATGCACTTAATGCACATAAAAGAAACCATGACAACAAAAGGGTTGTTCCTGGCAAAATTCTGTAGAAAAATCCACTTCGACAGGAAAAACAAATAAAACTGCACGCAGGAAAAAATACAAAAAAAAGAAAGGGTGGCGCTCTCTGTGTAGCAACTCGCTCTCCATGAGGAAAGCAGCCCAAATTTCACACACAGAAATCTGTTGTGACAAAAAAAACAAATACAATACCACCAGGCCACCACCCCACTAATCGGTGTCTGTATTTCAGAACTTGAGCCCTTCAAATACGCTGGCTACCCCATGCTGATCAAGACCATACAGATGGAAACCAGCGATGATCAGCTGTTCTCCAAGTCGGCTCCCCTCCTGTCGGCAGCAGCAGAGCTTGCTTACCACACAGTCAACTGCTCCGCTCTCAACGCTGAGGAGTTACGCCGAGAAAATGGCATTCAGGTGTGTGTGTGTGTGTGTGTGTGTGTGTGTGTGTGTGTGTGTGTGTGTGTGTGTGTGAATGTCTGTGTGTGTGTGTGTGTGTGTGTGAATATGTGTGTGTGTGTGTGTGTGTGTGTGTGTGAATGTCTGTGTGTGTGTTTGAGTGTGTTTGTGTGTGTGTGAGTGTGGTGATGGGGGCACTCTAGTGAGAGGCGACTGGACACATTTTGTTAACAATTTTATTGTTTTATCAACAGTTTCTCTTTATAGATGATGAAAGTATTCTTGTATCTATTATTGTTGTCTTGGCTGTAATGCTGTTTAGCTATGTAATAACGTAAGTCGCTGAATTAGCGTTTGTAACTGTCGTGTTTTTGTTTTTTTTGTATTATTGGTTTCTTTCCTTCTTAAGTTATTACTTGTTGCTGTTTTGATTCGTGTGATCATTCCAAATGTATACAGGTTGAAAAAAATAAAAAAAATACACACACTTTTGAAGTTGGAAAGATGAAAGAGAAGTTTCTTTTTTTTTTTTAATTCATTTTTCAAGCAATAAGACCAACAGGCTTGATAAGAATGTGCTGTTACTCAAGAACATATCTTTTCAGAATGTGTGTGTGTTTTGTGTATGCATGCATTCATCTGACCATGTATGTGTGGGTGTTTGGTTTTATGATTAGGTAGATGATATATTAAGGTTACTCACTCTGTGGCTGAGGTGACTGTGTGTGCATTGTACACGTGGGATGATTGATACAGAAATTTTACCTGTGGTCACAATTTTTATGTAAAATTAATAAACAATGATCAAATGATTAACAAATAGTAAAGAGTGGTACCTCTCTCCACACACAAGGTACACAACTTCAAGTCAGTCTTGCTTACGCTACAGATTCAGCTAGCACACAGGTAAATAAAAGGTACATTGGAACAAACCCAAACACTTTCTCAAGTTGAAGTTGTGTATTTTATGTAAAATGGGTTTGTTTTTTTTGGTTATATTTTAGACATGTGGTGTGCCTTGAGTTTTACTGTATTTTAACGGAAGGTAAAACAGAAATAAACTTTTATTCTTATCTTAAAGAATGGAAATGATTATGTCTGATGGTGGATGTCTGCAGCGTTTATTATTTTTGAGGTGTTTGGTGGCAGGTGCTTCATGAAGCCTTCACCAGGTGTGTGAGCGTGTTGAGTCAGTCCAGCACTCCTGATGATCTGGCCGTCCAGGTAAATAAACCGTCTTTTTTGTACTTCTTTGCCACACTGCATTCTTGCTGCAGGGGTCCCAAATGCTGCTGTAAATTGTGGCTGACAATGCCGCTATCTGTTGTGTGCTTTTGTATCAGTTGGTCATCGACATGCCACTGTTTGTTGTGTATTGGTTGGTCATCAACATGCCACTATCTGTTGTGTATTGGTTGGTCAATGACATGCCACTATCTGTTGTGTATTGGTTGGTCATCGACATGCCACTATCTGTTGTGTATCAGTGGTCATCGACATGCCACTATCTGTTGTGTATCAGTGGTCATCAACATGCCACTATCTGTTGTGTATTGGTTGGTCATCGACATGCCACTATCTGTTGTGTATTGGTTGGTCATCGACATGCCACTGTCTGTTGTGTATTGGTTGGTCATCGACATGCCACTATCTGTTGTGTATTGGTTGGTCATCGACATGCCACTATCTGTTGTGTATTGGTTGGTCATCGACATGCCACTATCTGTTGTGTATTGGTGGTCATCGACATGCCACTATCTGTTGTGTATTGGTTGGTCATCGACATGCGTCTACCTGTTGTGTATCAGTGGTCATCGACATGCCACTATCTGTTGTGTATTGGTTGGTCATCGACATGCCACTATCTGTTGTGTATTGGTTGGTCATCAACATGCCACTATCTGTTGTGTATCAGTGGTCATCGACATGCCACTATCTGTTGTGTATTGGTTGGTCATCAACATGTCACTGTCTGTTGTGTATTGGTTGGTCATCAACATGTCACTGTCTGTTGTGTATTGGTTGGTCATCAACATGTCACTGTCTGTTGTGTATTGGTTGGTCATCAACATGTCACTGTCTGTTGTGTATTGGTTGGTCATCGACATGCGTCTACCTGTTGTGTATCAGTGGTCATCGACATGCCACTATCTGTTGTGTATTGGTTGGTCATCGACATGCCACTATCTGTTGTGTATTGGTTGGTCATCAACATGCCACTATCTGTTGTGTATTGGTTGGTCATCGATATGCCACTATCTGTTGTGTGTTGGTTGGTCATCGACATGCCACTATCTGTTGTGTATTGGTTGGTCATCGACATGCCACTGTCTGTTGTGTATTGGTTGGTCATCGACATGCCACTATCTGTTGTGTATTGTTTGGTCATCGATATGTCACTATCTGTTGGTGAAAACTTGCGTGAACTGTATACAATTACATATGTAACCAGAAAGAGGAATTGATAGACAAGGAAATTTGGAGGATGGAAAGAAAGTACCAGAATTGAATTAACTAATCATAAAATCAGCTGACCCAATGAAAACAGAGAGAGTCCAGTGTCAGAATACTTACAGGTACTTTCAGCCTGTTGGACATTTGGATAAACTAACAACAAAAACAACAAAAAACACATTATGGAATGACCAAAAGAAAGGCAGTTTTAATTTTTTTAAATATGCTGTTACTTAAGAAACTGTCTGTGTCTGTGTGTGTCCGTGTGTGTGTGTGAGAGAGAGAGAGTTTCTGATCAATGTTGCATCTTGTACTTGTCAAAAAGTTTCTACCCATAATGCACCAGTGTCATCTTAACATATTGAAGCTTGAGAGATCTGAATTTTGTCGGTTTTAGTTTCAATCACAGTTTGTCAAGGAGGACAAATCCATATACGTGAAACCACATCTGCTAGGTAGATGCCTACCCAGCAGCATAAACCTAACATGCTTAATCAGGCCTTGAGTGCATACATATATATTTGTGTACCTATCAAAGTGAATTTCTCATACAGAATTTTGCCAGAGGACATGTATGTTGCCACATGTTCTTTTTCAGTGTGTGTTGCACATGGGACCTCAGTTTATCATTTCATCTGAATGGCTAGATGCTATGTTTGATTTCCCAGTCAAACTTGGGAGAAAAGACTATACTGAGATTCAGATCCAGACCCATACAGACACTGTATTGGCAAATAAATGTCTCAACCATTCTGCTGCCATCCTTCTTAATTGTCATGTTACAGAAGGACATGATTTGGAAAGTCTGATTATACACTGCGACTGCAGTCTGACAATTATTGTTGCCCTATACTTGATACTGTTGGAGATACTTTTGGAGGGATGTCAGTGGTACAGGCCCAGTAAAGCACACACAAAAAGTTTTTGTACATTGTTGTCAAAAGCTGGTCACTGCCTGTGTTTCTGCTTGGGTTCAGTTAGATTTTCTTTCTTTTTATTGTAGCCGTGCTCTGAGTGGTTCTAGCATAGCGCTTGGTCACATTATATATATATATATATTTAAAATCACGTTTGAGTTTTGAGTTGGAAACTTCCACTTTGGAGGAGGAGGAAGAATTTTGTTTAAATGGCCTGTCACGCATACCAGTGAGTGTAGACTAGGTTTCAGGTTTCCGTCATGTTGAACGGTACTTTTACAATGTGATCTTTGTGTTGGCAGGTGTGTTTGAATGTGTCCAAGTGTTACACTGTGGCTGCTCAGTTCGAGGCCTGTCGGGGAAAGATCCTGGAGTGTTCTGGTATCCTTCAGGATCTGTGTAGGATCCTGTACTTCAAGGTTAGTGGTGTGACAGTATTGTATTGCATTGCATTGTATTGTGTTGTATCGTTATTCTTTGTCACAACAGATTTCTCTGTGAGAAATTCAAGCTGCTCTCCCCATGGAGAATGTATTGTTGTATTGTATTATTTGACTATTTTGTCACAACAGATTTCTCTGTGAGAAATTCAAGCTGCTCTCCCCATGGAGAATGTATTGTTGTATTGTATTGTATTGTATTATTTGACTATTTTGTCACAACAGATTTGTCTGTGTGAAATTCAGGCTGCTCTCCCAATGAAGAGAGAACGTTCTTACAGTGACAAAATATTGGTGAGTGTGGGATTCGATCCTGTATGTTGAGACTTTTTCTCTTTTTTCCCCCACTCAGAACGTGGCACAGCTGTGTGTAGTGGTGACGGATTGTGTCAGTGATCTGTAGCAGTGCCGTGTGTCAGGGCTGTGTGGTGTGTCAGTGATGTGTGTCAATGCTGTGATGTGTCAGTGCCGTGTGATGTGTGTTTTTCCGCTCAGAACCTGGCACAGCTATGTGTGGTGGTGACGGAGTGTGTCAGTGATGTGTAGCTGTGCCGTGTGTCAGTGCTGTGTGGTGTGTCAGTGCTGTGTAGAATGTCAGTGCTGTGGTGTGTCACTGCCGTGTGATGTGTATTTTTCCCCTCAGAACTTAGCATGGCTATATGTGGTGGTGACGGAGTGTGTCAGTGATGTGTAGCAGTGCCATGTTTCTGTGGTGTGTCAGTGCTGTGTAGCAGTGCTGTGGTGTGTCAGTACTGTGTGGTGTGTCAGTGCTTTGTGATGTGTGTTTTTTTCCCCTCAGAATCTGACACGAGTATGTGTGGTGGTGACAAAGTGTGTTAGTGCTGTGTAGCACTAGCAGTGCCATGTGTCAGTGCTGTGTGACGTGTTTTTTCCCCCTCAGAACCAGGCACGGCTATGTGTGGTGGTGTGTCAGTAGTGTGTCAGTGGTGTGTCAGTGCTATGTGGTGTGTCAGTGTTGTGTCAGTGCTGTGGTGTGTTTGTTTTTCCCCTCAGAACCTGGCGTAGCTGAAAGTGGTTGTGGTGATGAAGTGTGTCAGAGTTCTATAGCAGTGTCAGTGTAATGTGTCAGTGCTGTGTGTTGGTGTCAGTGCCATGTGTCAGTGTTAGTGTCATATGCCAGTGTAATGTCTCAGTATTGTGCATCAGTACCCTGTGTCAGTGCCCTGTGTCTGTGATGTGTCAGTGCTGTGTGGTGTGTGTTTCACCCTCAGAACGTGGTGCGGCACAATACAGTACCTTGTGTCAGTATTGTGCATCAGTGCCCTGTGTCAGTGCTGTGAGTTGGTGTCAGTGCCATGTGTCAGTGCTGTATTGTAATGTGTTGTTTTGTATTGTATAGTTTTACTCTTTTCTCACAGAGTAACAAAATACTGGTGAGTGTGTGATTCGATCCGATACACAATATTTTTTTTTTCTCTCTTTTTCCTCTCAGAATCTGGCCCGGCTGTGTGTGGTGGTGACGGAGTGTGTCAGCGCCTTCTGTGTGGACATCGCCCTGCAGACCCAGCTGTTCCATGCAGGAGTGCTCTGGCACCTGCTGCCCAACCTCTTCCAGTACGACTTCACCCTGGACGAGGGGGGCGTGGAGCGCAGCGAGGAGAGCAATCAGCAGGTGTGTGTGTGTGGAGGGAGGTGGGGGGACAGGGGGGGTTGTGTTTCAGGAAGGGTGTGTAGGAGGAGAGAAGGGGTCGGTGTGTGTGTGTTTGTTTCTCTGTGTGTGTGTGATTGTTTGTGTGTGTGTGTGTGTGAATGTTTACCTGTGTCTGTGTTTAAAAAGTGAAGGATTGAAAGCTGGATCAGTCAGTGTGTGTATGTGTGTGTGTGTGGTTTAGTTTTTTGTTGTTGGTTTGTTTGTTTTTATTTTTGTGTGTATGTGTGTATTCACCACCATATCTAGTCAATTCGTTGTGAAGAAGAAGTTATGTCTTTCAAGCAAAAGGACAACAGAATTGGCATGTGTGTTGGTGACAGGAGGCAGCCAACCAGCTAGCCAAGCAGAGCGTGTGTGCCTGCGCTCGAGTGGCTGGATACAGTGGGCCCCGGGGACAGGGTGAGGGGGGCACGCCACCTGACAACCCCACCATCAAGAAAGCCCTCATGGCCTTGCTGACACCCTACCTCGCTCGAAAACTGGCCAACCCCAATCCCTCAGAGGTAAAGAGTGTGTCTGGTTAATTAACTCATTCTACTCCAGGTGCGAGATAACTCGTACCATGATAACTTCCCCTGTGGACCAGGTACAAGTATTCTCGTTCCAGCACACTATTCTAATTTCGTTTATTCTTGCTTGGTACACAGTTGGCATTCTAAACTGAACTGTTTACAGATTTCAAAAGCATGAAAACAGAGCTTTGTTTGACTGATTGAATCAACAATTTTTGCGGTTTTAGTGAACCACCCGGTTATTTCTGCAGTGGTGTCATGTAGTTCTGGTCTGGGGGAGTTGCAGCAGGCATGTAGCTGTGGGGTAGAATGAGTTAAGTTTCTTTCTTTCTTTCTTGTTGATGTTCTCATTTGGAGTTTTTGTAGCATTTTTTTTTTTTTTTTTTTTTTTCAACAGAGAGGGGTCATTAACCCCTTGTCCAACTCTCCTCATTTTGCATCCAGGCTTGGGATGGGCATGGGCAGAGTTAAAGAATCTATGTCTGCTTCAGTTCTACTTACTGCCCATTTTGCCCATGTGGCATGTAGGGCAACAGTGCAGATCCACCACTCCTGTCTCTGTCGGGGCCTGTCACTGAATGGTGCCCCAAATGTGCTTCAGGTCTTGCGTTCTTGTTTCAGTTTCAAGGAAGCATCAGAGCATGCGGACTGATTCATTTACTTTACACCACATCCACTTAACCAGCCTGACTTATGCATAAAATGAGTGCATTGGCCTTGAAAGTCTATGCTTAAGACAGGAAAACAGCAGTTTGTATTACACTTTGGGATTTGGAATTTAGTAAACATCGTGATGCACAAATTGCTGAAGGCAGAATTTCAGGGGTTATCATGTAAATGACCATGTTCCATTATGTGTTTTTTGTTGTTGTTTTTTTTAAATCCAGTGGTCACTTATTTTTCTTTTGTTGTTTTCATTGGTTTCATTCAGATATGATAATGAATGCCTTTGCCTGTAATGTGCAATTCATTGATGTTGCAGTATTCTTTGAAGTACATTTAAAAACTGTGGAATCCTGTGTAAAATCAGAGATATCCTTTGGTAATGATATCTTCAGCTTTTCACATACTGTCTGTGACATGTTTGTGCATGAAATTGTGAGGAGTCCCCTGCATTCATTCAGGTATAGTTACTTCAATTCATAGAAAAAGAAAAACATGTTTTAAAAATCTTTCGTTCCTACAGCGGTATATGTTTTAAATGCCTCTTTGCACTGACTATATTTGACTTTCACACAGTGTGATTTATATTTGATTATCTTGTTATTTACAAAATTCAGCTTTTATTTGCATGCCTGTGATCTATATCTAGATTTTATGTGCCTTAATCCAATAGATGAAGTGATTTATTCATTTAGTACTTTATCATATGAATTATTTACCATTCTACATATAAAATAGTCTTAATCTGCAACTTATTTTTTCTTAAACTTGCATTGTGGCCCTGGATGAGTGTGTGTGTGTGTGTGTGTGTGTGTGTGTGTGTGTGTGTGTGACTGTGTATTTCTTTAGGTTTCCTTGTTATATATGTATAATCAAGTTTAATTTTGTGATTAAGACTTATCAGCTAATGTATTTGCATGTCAAATCTTGTATTTATATTGTTAACACGTCGACTGTGATGTTGATGGTGCAGCGCCCTTCCGTCCCTTACGCCCAACTATTTCCCACCATGTTGATGTGAGTGTTGTAATTTAAAATGAGGGAATGAATGTCTTCACTTCTAAAAGTTAAAATAAAGGTTTATTTTCTTTACAACAAGCCTGAAGGCGAATTTCTTAACTTTGTATTAGACAAGAAAGTGATTGATTAATTGATTGATTGATAGATGTTTGATATTTTCCCAGCTGCTGAAGATACTAAACAGCAACACAGAAAACCCATACCTGATCTGGGACAACGCAGCAAGGGCACAACTCACAGAGTACTTGGGAGACAACCAGCAGAAAATGATTCGCAATGTAAGCCGCACTGTCATCCTCTTTTTTTTTGTTTTTGTTTTTACTATGTGCGCGTGTGTGTGTGTGTGTGTTTGTGTGTGTGTGTGTGTGGTTTTGCACTCACTCCACTACCCCCTACTTTCTTAATCAGCTGCAGTGTGTGTGTGTGTGTGTGTGTGTGTGTGTGTTGCGTTGTCTGCTATGCAGGCGTTTCGTTGTTTCTTGTTTGTTTCTACTTCTGTGTGTTTGTGCGTGGGTGATGCTGTGAAAACACAACATAAGTGTGGAAATTTTTATGCACCCTATATCAGTCAGCTTCCCAGCCTGGCGTGTTTTGGCCTGGCTGCATCAACAGGGATAGGGGCTTCACTTAAGTTACAATTTTTCAGCATCTGCTCAACCAATAGCTGCCAAACTTCAAATAATGATTGGAATGTAATTTTGACATGTACTGGTAAAGTTTAAAGGAAATGGATATGATATTCTATTTGTAAATCTAACTCAAAAACTCAGAATGGTAAACATTTTGGCTCTTGTTTAACAAAGTGTATTTTTTAACGCTCTCTTACAGACCAGTTATCCATTAATATTAATTTAAACCTTGCTGCTCAAAAGAGCAATCATATTGCAATAAGTGTGCCTGATTCGATAGCTATTACTTGCATATTTCAGAAGTTACAGTGAAATGTTTGATCTACCCGCCTGATCTACGCTGACTCAGCAGAGCCTCTGCAGAGAGGAGAAAAGAAATAGAAAGGGGGTACATTACTAAGTAAAACAATAATAACTCTTTAACTACATGACCAAGTACCACCAAATGTTGCATGCTTATAGAAATATAATCTTGACAGGGGATGCTGAAGTCCCCAGACAAGAGATGCAATATTTTTCTTATAACTTTGCATTAAAAACATAAATAGTAAGATGTCAGCTCCTCACAATGTCGAAGGTTTGGGCTATCTTCTTGACCCAAATGTCCACCACTTTGTTCAGATCAGTTGCTAATTTTGTGTCAGATCATCATTATCTGGAAAGAATTCACTGCCAGAGTCCATCATAATTTCATCAAGCATGTCCTGTACAGTAAGCCTTTGTTTGATGCTTTGCCATGTCGATGCGGAAAACCGGGTAAAAGACACACTAGTCATTCGAACTTTGGAGCGAAACTTTGCATGCATATGAGGAAGGAAGTTAAGTTCCAGTTATTTCCCTTCCCTAGCAGTTTAATGTGAGCTGACAAACTGGTTTAAGTGACCGGGTTTCTTCGCCTGGCAGCTGTTCGAGCTCAGGTGGAGAATGGCTATCAGCGGCGCCCACCCAGAGGGCAGGTGCAGAGTTGAATAAGTTAATATGTCATCACTCCACTCTTTCATGTCAGTATCTAATCTAAAGGTTGGCTGACACACTCTTTTTGTTTTTTTTCTGTTTCGTTTTTTTATTTCCTTCCGCCCTGCCCATTTCATCTTATTGGCATTAACCTTACACCATTCTTCCAGAATCCACTCAGCCTCCCTGAAAAAAGCAACTGACACTGAAGCTTTTCATCCCTGTGTTGTGGATGTTGCAGGGCGAGTGTGATCCAAGCTTTGGAGCAGACTTTGAGTTTGACATCCACGCCAAGGAGCTGATTGTGGGGGAGATCTTTGTCAGAATTTACAATGAGCAGCCCACCTTTCCTCTGGAGGTAATCATCAGGAGAAACAGTTTCAGTTTCAGTTTCACTTTCTCAAGGAGGCGTCACTGCGTTCGGACAAATCCATACACGCTACACCACATCTGTTGAGCAGATGCCTGACCAGCAGCATAACCCAACGCGCTTAGTCAGGCCTTGAGTGCATGCTTACATATTTGTGTACCTATGAAAGTGGATTTCATTTTATTGTATTTCGCCAGAGGACAACACTCTCGTTGCCATGGGTTCTTTTTCAGTGCGCCAAGTGCGTGCTGCACACGGGACCTCGGTTTATCGTCTCATCCGAAAGACTAGACGCTCAGTTTGATTTTCCAGTCAAACTTAGGAGAAAGGGCGAGAGCGGGATTCGAACCCACACCCTCACGGACTCTCTGTATTGGCAGCTGAGCGTCTTAACCATTCTTCCACCTTCCTGCACTGGAAATGGCTTATTTACAATAACAAGTACACACACCCATAAATGCACCCACGCACACATGCACGCGCGCACACACACACCACACAGAGAAACACACACACGCACGCACGCACAGAGAAACACACACACACACACACACATGCATGCACTCACACACGCACACACACACACATACACACACACACACACACTCACTCATACACGACACATACATACTCTCTTTTCTGCTAGGTTTTCAGTTTTGTACTGGCAGTTTGATTTTGTTTTTAAAAGATCAGTTCGGAGTGGTTTATGGATAGTGTGCTGTATAAGTATCCATTATTTTTATTGTTGATGTTTTGTTATTGTTGTTGTTATGATATCATATTGTAGTGCATTATATTGTGCTGTATTCATTGTATTTTGTACACAGTTGCATATACTGGATACTCACTATACAAGTCAATGCATCTTATTCATCCATGTGGAAATTGATAGTGCATGCATAGGTTTGTCACTCACCAAACACAGTGTCTCAGCCCACAGCGAAGTCCAACACACACACAGCATGACAAAGGATGGACCCAAAGATAGTGCATACATATTTACATCATTACACCTTCACAAATGTGACACACACACATACACATACACATACACTCTGTCACTCTGTCTCTCTCTCTCTGTCTGTCTGTCTCTCTCTCTCACCAAGAAGAAAACAGAAGCCATTCCATGAAAAGGTTGCTACCTCTAACAACACAACGCATGATGACACACCTATTGTGCCACGTTTGAGGTCATACATTGATGTGGTAAGGTATGGGGAGAAACGTGAATCAGGCAGCAGAAATTTTTTTTTTTTTTTATATAAAAGTAACAAAAGAACATCTGGTGACCTAACTGGTCAAGCCAGCATAGTGGTCAACAAGTGAAGACAACAGTGTCTGACCTAGGGCATGACATTACTGGCATCACTATGTGTCTTATTTCTTCTTCTTTTTTTTCAGGACCCTAAAGCCTTCACTATCCACCTCTTGGACTTCCTGGGGTCACAAGCACAGGTAATCATGGCACCTGAAAACTGCATGTGAAACAAAGTGGGGGTGGGGGTGTGTGGGTGTGTGACTGAATCCTGACTGAATGACACAGGAACTGAATGAGCACTGAAGGACAGCTGTCAGTTGGCTTCTCGTCTTGTCTTGTCGATAATCGTGTGGTAATCCCTATACAGGGCAACAATCCACAACAGGGGGGTGCGCTCTAGATGACTGATGTCTGTGTGTGACCGTTAAGCCCCCTAGTTCAGCCAGGGGAACCCGGGCCCCACACAACATCAGTCAAAAAAAACACAACAAAAAAAGACCCTGTCCTGTAGCTATACTGAGCCTGAGGCTCGCAGCCAGGACTCAGTCCTGGTCTTGAATGACTGAGGGGAATGGCTGAGATTATATGGTCTGGAATCTGGTTCCACAGGTGAAGGGAAGAAGGAATGCCTGTGGGAGTCAGTGCAGGAGAAGGGTACCTGTAGTTTTTCTTTGTGGCCTCGGACTGTTCTAACTGTCCGCACTAAAGTACCTTCCCGGGGTGCCACCTCAACCAAACCACCCATGATCTTGTACATCATGGTGGCCTTGGCTGCAGTGCGGTGCAG
Source organism: Babylonia areolata (assembly GCF_041734735.1). Lineage (NCBI taxonomy): Eukaryota > Metazoa > Mollusca > Gastropoda > Neogastropoda > Buccinidae > Babylonia > Babylonia areolata. The sequence continues at coordinate 34,893,925 of NC_134893.1, read as the reverse complement.
TTTGAGGGGGTTGAGTTTCAGCCTGGTGATAAGCTTGGTTGCACTGGTGGTGGGGCGGAAGTCATGCATAAGTCGCGGGGCTGATCTGCGATGCACCATCTCCAGGTTGGTTGTGAGATACTGTTGCGGGGGGTCCCAGACTGGTGCAGCATGGTAGGCAGCCTGTTGTGTAAGTATCAGTATCAGTTTCAGTAGCTCAAGGAGGCGTCACTGCGTTCGGACAAATCCATATACGCTATACCACATCTGCCAAGCAGATGCCTGACCAGCAGCGTAACCCAGTGCGCTTAGTCAGGCCTTGAGAAAAAAGAAAGCCAACAGCACCCGGTGTTCCCAGGCGGTCACCCATCCAAGTACTAACCAGGCCCGACGTTGCTTAACTTCGGTGATCGGACGAGAACCGGTGTTTTCAACATGGTACGGCCGTTGGCAAAAATCGCTGTCCCCGGCGGGGAACCGTAAATGACACCTGACTGAGGATAGGTGCTAACATAAGTATCCATATCAGTCCATGAATCAACCAATAGTACATGTACACACCTTTTTATCATACTTTTTTTTCTGTTCTGTTACATGTACTGTCTAAGAGTAAGTGAAGTTGAGAGTCTCACTGAATCTCTTCTGAAATCTTGGCTGTAATTGTTGATGCCATTTTGGAACAGTTGTGTACCAGTTTCAGCAGTTCGATTTGTGCATTGCTCTTGTTTTCTGAAGCACAGTGGTCGTCCCTGATTGAAACCTTGGATTGGTCATTCAGATGAGAGGATAAACCGAGGTCCCTTGTGCAGCATGCACTTAGCACACTTAAAAGAACCCACGACAACAAGAAGTGTTGTCCCTGGGAAAATTCTGTAGTAAAATCCACTTTGACTGGAAAACATATATTTGTATTTGTCTTTGGATTTCTTTTTATCACAACAGATTTCTGTGTGAAATTCAGGTTGCTCTCCCAAGGGAGAGCACATTGCTACACTACAGTGCCAGCCTTTTTTTTTTTTTTTTTTTTTTTTTTTTTTCCTGTGTGCAGTTTTATTTGTTTTTCCTATCGAAGTGGATTTTTCTACAGAATTTTGCCAGGAACATCCCTTTTGTTGCCATGGGTTCTAGCATCCAGACCACCACTCAAGGTCTAGTGGAGGGTGAGAAAATATCGGTGGCTGAGCCGTGATTCAAACCAGCGCACTCAGATTCTCTCGCTTCCTGGGCGGACACGTTAGCTCTAAGCCATCACTCCACTTCATACACTTGCAAGCAGAAAAAAGGGGGTGTGTGGGTGCTGCACTGTTGTGTGACACAGTCAGCAGCTGATTTAGCTGGAAGCTATAATCGACACGAAACAGTCCTACAAAGTTTCATAGTCTTTTAAGAACCCCAGGCTGAAACGCAACTGGATCAGTTTACAAGAACAAACAGCCCTCAAACCCATTGGAGCCCCCATAGCCACTGTTTATTCCTTTTCTGGACTCAACTACACATAGTCCATCTGAAGCAATCACCTGCTCACCCCCGCCCTCCTTTCCCCTATTCAAGCCCCAATAACCACTGGGTTTTTCCTTTTCTGGGCTCAACTATTCATAGTCCTGAAGGAATCATCTGCTCCCCATGCCTAACCCCTCCCAACCTATTCAATCCCCCTTAACCATCAGCTACACATAGTCCTCCCCCCGAGCCCTCCCTCCCCTCAAGCCCCAATAACCACTGTTTTTCCTTTTCTGGGCTCAAGTACTTATAGTCCTTCTGAAGCAATAACCTGCTCACCCCCCCCCCCCCCCCCCGCCCCCCAACCCCCTCTCACTCCCCTCAAGCCTCAGTAACCACTGTTTTTCTTTTTCTGGGCTCAACTAGTAGTTGTGAAGCAATCACCTGCTCACCCCCCCCACGCCCCCTCCAACCCCCTGTCACTCCCCTCAAGCCTCAGTAACCACTGTTTTTCTTTTTCTGGGCTCAACTAGTAGTTGTGAAGCAATCACCTGCTCACCCACCTGTGTGTGCAGTACCTGCACTCCATGCTGATGATGCAGGATCAGAGCAAAGGCAGCACTGACCAGACCCAGCGACTGGCTCAGATCCAGATGGCTTTGGAGGCTCTGCGCAACATCATCAGGGCCAGCCCAGGTACGTGCTCCATCCTCCTCCCTCTAGAGTTTGAAAATGGTGCATCCCCTAGGAATGGCTGTGAGACTGGAGGATTTGCTGGTTTTGATGATGAAAAACATTTCTACCAGACTTGCTTGCATACATGTGTCTTAAAGGTGTTGTTGTTTTTTATTTGTATGTCACACACACTACACACACACACACACACACACACACACACACACACACACACACACAATCACACGCTCAGGCATGCAGCATGCACCTATCCCTTCACATAAACAGTTTTATGATAATTATTGAAGATGACAGATTGTGTTTTACAGGTGTCGAGGCAAAGTGTATCGGTCATTTCAAGTTGCTGTTTGCTTTCCTTCGCTTGGAAAAGTGTGGTCCCTTGCAGCAGTTTACTTTGGAGGTAAGCAGTTGTTTTTTGTTGTTGTGTTTTGTTTTTTGTTTTCTAATTCTTTCGCCATGGGTAACGTTATTCAACTAGACAGTTCACCACCATACGGGTCATGGTAAATGGACTGTTTTCCACATTGTATTAAAGTTTCCCCACTGCAGCCAACTTTCCCACGCAAAAGAAATTGACTAGCCTTACGCCATTGATAGAGTGAACATCAACAGGAATCATGTTTCAGTCCATCTTTGGTCGCTGGGTCATGTGCTTTGTTGTAAACTATGATTAGTTTTCTATTTCTAATTTTGGTATATTTTTATGCTTGTTTCGTTTGACATTGTTGGACTGGAGTTGTGATACAATAAGTGTGTATTGTTATTGTAACCCACACACGCCCAAAAGGATAACATTTCTTTGAATCTTTGAATAGCCAAATGGTTGAGTCAAACTTGTGTCGGCGCCTTGTAGGTAAAGGGTGCAGTTTTTTGGGGTCCTTCAGATTATCAGATGCAGATCTGCTAGTGCCTTAATCCCCTTCATGTTTGAACACTGCTAAAGATCAGATACTTCTTTTATTTTCAAATAGGCGCATTAAGATCCTACAATCCGTGACAGTGTTTGTTATGGAAACACAAACATACTCAGCATGCACACAATAAAAAATGGAGTTTGGTTGTCTGTATATCAGGGTAAAAACTGTCATACATGTAAGAGTACACTAGAGGAAATGATTGAATGTAGAACCAAAAGTGCGTTGTCTGGGGGGAATGACACACTGTCTTTATAGTGCATGTTGTTTGATGCAGCAGGTGTTGAACTGTGTGACTGTGAAACAGGACTGTGTTAACATGGTCTTCATAATGTGTGTATTTTGATGCTGCAGGTGTTGAACTGTGTGAATGTGAGCCAGGACTGTGTCAACACTGTGTTTATAACATGTGTTGTTTGATGTTGCAGGTGTTGAACTGTGTCACTGTGAAACAGGACTGTGTCAACACTGTCTTCATAATGTGTGTAGTTTGATACTGCAGGTGTTGAACTGTGTCACTGTGAACCAGGACTGTGTCAACACTGTCTTCATAATGTGTGTAGTTTGATGCTGCAGGTGTTGAACTGTGTGAATGTGAGCCATGACTGTGTCAACACTGTCTTTAAAACGCATGTTGTTTGATGTTGCAGGTGTTGAACTGTGTCACTGTGAACCAGGACTGTGTCAACACTGTCTTCATAATGTGTGTAGTTTGATGCTGCAGGTGTTGAACTGTGTGAATGTGAGCCATGACTGTGTCAACACTGTCTTTATAATGCATGTTGTTTGATGCTGCAGGTGTTGAACTGTGTCACTGTGAACCAGGACTGTGTCAAGGATATCGCTGCTGCTGATGTGCTGGGTTACCTGCTCTTCTCCCTCTACAGCGTGCACCCCTGTAAGTACACCACCACCACCACCACCGTCATACTTCTCGCTCTCTGTCTTCATGTTGCTGGCTGGCACACAGACAGGCCCGTCCCTTAACGTCTGCACTTACACCTTACTTTCTTACCACGCAGTGTGCCTTCTGTACAGCAGCGAAGAATTGCCACTCTTGTCTTGGGGCCAGAGTCCTGTCACACACTCACAGTAGTGTTGGTTTCTTCTGTTGTTGTTTTCATTTATAACAAAGCTTCTTTTTATAGGACCGGGTTGTTAGACCTGTGCCAGACTCCCGGCCTGGGGGATCAGTGGGTTGGCTCTTTGAGGGGGCCTCTCCCCTTCCATCTGTCCACCTTGGGTGGCCCTACCAGGAGCATTTGAATATCAGATGTCAGTGCAATCAAGTTGTTGTTTGTTTTTTTTTTTTAGTTGTGAGGCTTTGTTTTTATGGTTGATTTGTGTGTCAAATGAAGCAAATTATTATTGTGTTTTGCAAACAAACAAAAATCTTATTATTGTGTTTTGCAAACAAACAAAAATCTTACACAGGCTGTACTTAACATATGCCTGAATTGAAAAATAGTTATTTTAGTCTGTGTTGATTTCTTTTTCTACGTTTTTTGCTTGATAGCAATGAGTCAGTGCTAGGTAAGTTGTCTAATTTTGTTTACAAACTAAGGAACGTACGATTTTAAGATTTGTGTTCCTTTTTGGTTTCTTTTTGAAAACAGCATACGCGAAAGGTAAGCGTTTAACTTCTCTTTCCTAAAAATGAAATAAGGTGAAGGGTCCCAAAGTATCTTACCAGTTCACTCAGACAGTTCTTCGCTTCAACCCTCCTCCGTCACATTATCCATCACCCACCACCCTTCCTGTATTTCCTTCCGCTACTCAAGCTTGTGTTTTCATATATTGTTCCCTGCCCCTTTTCCATCGAGTCTATCCCACCCCCACACCCCCTTGCCCCCATCCTCTCCCTCACTCCGGTCCCTTTCTAACTCTCCACCATCTGTCTTCAGCTGTTTCTTCTGTCCCTTCTTCTGGGGTTGTTTTTTTTTTTTTTTGGGGGGGGGGGGATGTGTGGGGGTTGTTGTGTTTTTTTCTTCCATGGTTCCTGTCCGTCATTCTTTCACCTCTCCATCCACACCTGCTTTCTGTCTCCGACATCTCAGTCTATCTTTGACTCTCAGACCCTTTTTGATCACACCCTATTCTTTACTGAACCAGTTCTGAATGCTTTACTGATGCATGGGAGGCATGTTGTTTGCATATTGGGCACATTTGTACTATACTTCCTGAGCCGACTGTCTGTTGCAGAGGTACTGTAAACTGCCTTGTAAGCATCAACCCCCCCACTATTCACAAACTTCACCGTAATGTTTGGGGGTGGGTGTTCACTGGGTACTTTAGTTTCGCTGAGAGTCTGTTCCATTGCTAAGTTTCACCATACAACACTGGCTGGACTGGGAGCTAGAAAATAAAATGCTAAATACTGAAACAAGACACAACATCATGGAATAATTTCATGCCCTCACCTGGTTTTTCAAACACAGATCAACATCTTATTCAGGCGTTCTATTCTTTATCTCTAGATCTACATCTGCACTACTTTTGTCCAGCAGCACAGTCACAAATAGCAAACTGAACTATCATTAGTTAACTTTTTTTTTTCTTTTGTTTTAGTGAGGGGTGGGTGTTTACAGGGTTTGCTCAGTATTCCAATTTATGTATTCTTTAATTTGATGACTTACCTATTTCTTTATGTATCCCGGTTTGTTTGTTTTTCTTTTTCTTTTTCTCAGGGCCTGACTAAACGTGTTGGGTTATGCTGCTGGTCAGGCATCTGCTTAGCAGATGTAATGTAGTGTATATGGATTTGTCTGAACATTGTGATGCCTCCTTGAGTTACTAAACCAAACCAAACCAATCGCTTACAAAGTTCAATGGGAAGATTTTGGTCCATGGAGGCATGATGGAGTGATGGCCCAGAGGTAACGCATCTGCCTTGGAAGCGAGAGAATCTGAGCGCACTGGTTCGAATCCCAGCACAGTCGCCTGTATTTTCTCCCCCTCCAGTAGACCTTGAGTGATGGTCTGGACGCTAGTTATTCGGATGAGACGATAAACCGAGGTCCCGTGTGCAGCATGCACTTAGTGCATGTAAAAGAACCCACAGCAACAAAAAGCTTGTCCCACGCAAAATTCTGTAGAAAAATCCACTTCAGTAGGAAAACAAATTAAAAAAACTGCAGGCAGGAAAAAATACAAAAAAAAACGGTGGCGCTCTCAGTGTAACAACGCGCTCTCCCTGGGGAGGGCAGCCGGAATTTCACGCAGAGAAATCTGTTGTGACAAAAGAGAGTAACACAATAACACACAATATGATAAAATACAATTTTAAGTGACGTAGAGACCAGTCCTTGATCTACAGGCTCTTGAGCAGGAAGAGGAGATATAGACTGGACCTGTAGAGGCTGCGCGGGCATTTGCACTGGGAGGAATGCTTTGTACGCATCATGGAAAATTTGGGAAGAATACGCCGACATGTTTATTTTCTTGTATTTTTTCCAATGCAGCTGCCTTTTCTGCTTGGTTGCACTTGGGAGGAATGCTTTGTATGCATCACAGAGAATCAGGAAAGAATATGCAGACATTTTTTTTTTAAATAATTTTTTATGCAGTTGTCTTTTCTGCTTGGTCGCTTAATGGGTTTGATTGTGGATTTTATGTATTGGAGAGTAGACAGAGCAGAGTTCTATTTGTCTGCATGTTGGTGTGTGTGTGTGTGTGTGTGTATGGGTGGGTGGGTGTATGTTGTTTATGCATACACATCCACACATGCTTGCGCACACCCACACATGTGCATGCACACATGTACACACGCTCACACACACACACGCATGCATGCATGCATGCATGCACACATGCATGCACACACACACACACACAATCGCAATTACAAATGCATACATACATGTACATTTAACCAGTTCATTGCACTCTCTCTCTCTCTCTCTCTCTCTCTCTCTCTCTTTCTCTTTCTGTATCTCTCTCTCTTTCTCTCTCTCTTTCTCTTTCTGTCTCTCTCTCTCTCTCTCTCTCTCTCTTTCTCTCTCTCTTTCTCATTTTTACACTCAGAATCATCTCTTGCTCTTTGTACAGCTTACTAGTATGGAGCCAGTTAAAGTATCGGGATAATTGACCACTGTAATTCATAAAGAACTGGGTCGATTACAATGCCTAACATACAGTAGACTTGTGTTATCTGTGTCCAGCCTAAGTGAGAGAAAAAAAAATACAAAAAGGATTTTAGAATCATGACTTTCAACCTATGATTTGTCAGGAATGATAAACAAGTGCAGATTTTGTGGACATATTATTTTGTATACCAGATATACAGTGTTGGTGTGATATTGTTTGCTGATCATCAGGAGAGTGTGTGTGTGTGTGTGTGTGTGTGTTTAACAGGTCAGCTTCTCACTTTGGAGACCCTGTTTGCCTTGATGTCCAGTACCAAAATTGTCAAAGAGGCTCTTGTCAAAGGTATTTGATTTTGTTTATTTTTGGGAAACGTTTGTGTCTGTCTGCCTTTCTGTCTGTGTGCTTTCTTTTTGTTTTGTTTTTTACTTTTGTGTGTGTGTGTGTGCGCGCGCGTGTGTGTGTGTGTGTGTGTGTGTGCACTTCAGTTGCATGCAGGTCATGGAGTACCATTATTTTTTTTCTTTCCTTTTCTTTTTTCTTCATTTAGTGCTTCATGTGCCTTCTTCATTAGCAAAGAAAAAAAAAAGATTTTCTTGGTCCTTTTTTCTATCAATTTTCCATTCATACACAATTGATGTTTTTCCAGGTGTTTTTTTTTTTCTAATTGTAGTCAAAGTACTATTATCATAAGTATAAGAAGCGTAAGAAATTTGATTTGTTGGCCGAGTGGAGTTGTGGCCAAATGGTAACATGGAAGTGAGCGAGAGAATTTGAATGCATGGGATCTAATCCCGCACTCACCAGAATTTTCTCCCCCTCCCACTAGATCCTGAGAGGTGTTGTGGACACTTGTCACTCAGATGGACGATAAGACGATAAATCAATGTCCCATGTGAATCATGCATCAAGCACACATAACAGAACCTATAGCAACAAAGGGGTTGTCCCTGACAAAATTCTGAAGAAAATTCTGAAAGGGAGAAAAGCACATTTGCAGGCAGAAAAGAAAAGAAAAATAAAAGAGGTGTAGCTGTGTGCCCTGCCTGGTGAAAGCATTCAGAATTTCACACAGAGGAATATGTTTTGACAAAGGGTAACACAGTACAACACTACACAACACAGTACAGCACAGTACAGTGCAATACATTACAACAAAATACAATACAGTACAGCACAGTACCATACAGTACAATACAATACATACAATACAATACAATACCTTTTGGGCCTTGGTGATTTACGTTCTTTAGGAATGACGAGCAGAGATGATGATAAGAAGGGGATTCAGATCCTCCCTGCTCAGTGTAGGTCAGCCCAAATTTCACACAGAGAAATCTGTTGTGACAAAGAGTGATAACGCAGTGCAACACAACACGACATGACACAACACGACATGACACGATGACATGACACGACACAACACACACCATGACACAACATGACACGACATGACATGACACGACGTGACACAACACAACACCATTTGATTTGTTGAACAAAATACTCATGGATGACTGACTCCAAGCCTTCCTTTCCCAGGTGCGTTGATCTACCTGCTGGACCTTTTCTGCAATGCCACCAGCCCTGCAGTGCGGGAGAAGACGGCGGAGCTGTTGGCCAAGATGCTTGCTGACAAACTGGTGGGGCCCAAGGTTCGAATCATCCTGGCCAAGTTCCTCCCCTCCATCTTCATGGACGCCATGAGGGACTCTGCTGAGGCCAGCGTCCACATGTTTGAGGGTTGGTTTTGTCACTTACTTTTTTTTTTTTTAATTTTTTTATGCTACCCCAATCATCTGCACCCTTTTCAGAGGCATTTCTCTCCATGCCACACTCCCAGCATTGGCATTGTGTCACTTTTTTTCTGTCTGTTTTTTTTTTGTTTTGTTTTTTTCGGGGGAGTGGGGGATGGGGGGTGTTGTCTTTTTTTTCTCTGGGGGGCGCACAGGGGGCTGGGGGCCGAGCTTGAGGGGGTGGGGGGGGTTGCTGTCCCATCATGTGTGCTGTTCCCATGGTGTTAAATGTAGAACAAATTTCAGACCTTTGGAGCTGCAAGAAGGCCAGCTGTGTGGCGGTCAAAAACAAGCAAACGGTCATACATGTCTGTGTGACTGTGTGCGTATGCAGGACTGAAACCTGACTGAATGACACAGGAAACAAATGATGAGCACCCAAAGGCAAGTCTCATTCGTCTACCAGGTAGGCAGCCTGTTGTGCAAACGACTGCATGATTGTTAAGATGCTTAAGATCTTGGTCTCTTACCGAGGACAGGCTCCATATAAAAATTCATGTAAATCTGTCTATCTAAAAGCATAGACAGAGGAAAGCATCAGCTGCACACAGCCCTCCATCCCACAGATTCCCTTGCCCTCTGTGTGCCAGGGGGTGTGTCACTGAAGAATCAACCTGCACAGCCACCAGAGGGTTTGTCACCAAGGCCTTTCTTCTCAATCAGCATCAGATCTGTGGATTCTGCCGTCGTCATCACTCTCACACTGCTCATCCCAAGTCAGCCTCACGCAGCCGTACCCCTAGTTCTCCTGCAGCAGTTGTCAGCATCAGATGTGTTACGTCTCAGTCCTGCCTACAATGTGGCCACAGTTTCTGAATCAGACTGCACAGCCACACCAGATGCTACATGTCCAGGAAGTCACTCAACAGCAGAGCACACTAGGATTGTTATTCTGATGAGATGATGAAAACCGGGGTCCCATGTCTAGCATGCACTTAGCGCACATAAAAAAACAACAAAAACACGGCAACAAAATGGTTGTCCCTGGTAAAATTTGATAGAAAAAACAAATATACTTGCAAGCAGAAAAAAAAGAAGAGAAAAACAAAATGGGGTGGTGCTGTACTGTCGCGACATGCTGTCCCACAGTTTACTTCATGATATTCACCACTCTTCCTCATTTCAGTCTTTTAAAACTGGTCTGAAAATACATTTTTTTGAAAATGCCTGTACATAGACCTTCCATCCCTTTCCAGTGACATTCAGTTATAATCCATGCAGACTCCTTGCGTGTGTACATGCGTGTGTGTGTGTGTGTGTGTGTGTGACTAAGAAATGTAACAGGCATAGTCTTTGAATGCTTTTGTGCATCTTTTTTTTTTTAAGTTATTGCGCGCACATATGTGTGTGTGTGTGTATGTGTGTTTTATGTTTATTGTAAAGCGCTTTGAGCTCCCTTTCAGGGAGAAAAGCGCTCAACAAGTATCCATTATTATTATTATTATTATTAACAGCCTGAATTTTCTTCTCCTCTACTAGACCACTTGAATTGGTGGTCTGGAAGCTAGTCATTCAGATGGAATGACAAAATGAGGTCCCATGTGCAGCATGCACTTAGTGCACGTAAAAGAAAAAAATCCACTTTGATAGAAAAACAAATTAATCCACTTACAGACAGCAAAAAGAAAAGATTCCAGTGCATGTGTGGCTACACACTCTCCTCGGGCACAGCAGCCCTAATTTCACACAAAGAAAAGTTGTTCTAACAAAGAAATGATCCAATACAATAGATGAAACTTGAGTTGGCTGTGTTGGCAGGGTCCCATGAAAACCCAGAGCTGATATGGAATGATGAAGCCAGGGAAAAGGTCTGTGACACTGTCAAAAAGCTCAGGAAAAGGTCAGTCACAAATTCAGCAATATATGTATGCCCAGTGTGTCTGTGTGTGTGTGTGTGTGTGTGCATGTGTGAGTGTGTGTGTGCGTGCAGCGTGTGCACAGTGTGAGTATGTGTATGAGTGTGTGTATGTTTGTGTGTGTGTGTGTGCACGCGTGCACTGTGTGTGTGTGTGTGTGTGTGTGTGTGTGTGCAGTTCAGTTCAGTTCAGTTCAGTTCAGTTACTCAGGGAGGCATCAGACCCATAAACACTACATCACATCTAAGCAGAAGTCTGACCAGCAGCATAACCAAACTCACTTAGTGAGGCCTCGAGGGAAATAAAATAACAAGAAGTAAAATAAGATACGTAATTTAATTATTGAATAAATAATGAATGCATAAAAAGAGAAAAAAAGAATAAATCAGAATAAGAATGAATAAACAGATAAAGAAATAAAGTAAAATAAAAAGTATGAAAATAAAGAATAATAATATTGATAACAATGATATATGAATAAACAAATAAATGTAAATAAACACACACACACATACGTCACACGCGCGCACACCCACACCCACACCCACACACAGGCACAAGAGATATACAACAAATATGCAGTCTCACAGGTATGAAAGCACAAACAAATGTACACAGACCCAACACTACACATAAAAGTACAGGAGCCCACACACACACACACACATACATGCACACACACACATGCACACACACATGCACACACACACACACACACACACATACACGCACGCACGCACGCACGCACGCACGCACGCACACACACACACACACACACACACACACACACACACACACACACGCACACACACACGTTCCCATAGCTGCCAACCTTTCAGAATCAAAATTAGGAATCCTGGTGGGGGATGGTTGCGGGAGGGGGGAAGCTGAAACATTCATCATATTCAAACAAGTAGAACAGAATAGAATAGAAAACGTCTTTATTACCAAGTGTACCAGGGTCACAAGGAATATTTGGGGGGATAGTACATAACAAGATACGAACATAAATCGAAAATCATACACAAACACAGATTCAGTAGAAATAAGATACACACAAGTGCATATCAGTATAAAAACTTGTGCATACTCACGCATCCACACACTGCACACACACACACACACACACACACACATAACACACACACGTTTGAACAGAAGCTGGCTATTACATGTGGATGGGGCTGATGATTAGATATTCAGGTAGATGGTTGTTGGTTGCACAATTCTGTTTATCATACTGGATTTGTTGGAGAGACAGGGCATTGACTGCTTTGGGGGAAAGCTATTGCTGAAGCGATTGGTTTTTGTCCTTAAACTTCTGTACTGTTGACCAGAGGGGAGCATCTCGAAAATCCTAAAAGCTGGATGTGGATTCGTCCTGGCTGATTGATTTTGCTTTTTTGAGTAGCTGCTTATAATATATGTCTTCTAGAGAAGGTAGATCAGCCCCGGTAATCTTGGTGGCAGTTTTTACGATTCTGTTAACCCTTTCGCTGAAATCTATTTGCCAGGGTTTTTTCACAAAAAACGGGTATAAATTTTCCAAAAATTCTGTGCTCTTTGTTATTGGAGAAAGACCCATAAAAGTATATATTTTCTGAAAGGTAAATGAATAAAGAATACAAAACACATGCTGTTTTCCCATTTTATATATTTTTAGTGACATGCTGTTGTTTTGAAATCAGTGTTTTGTTTTTTGTCACATTTTCAACTTGTTCATTACAAACATTAGTCAGGTAATTTGCACAAAAACATCATATTTTCTGGACAAATGGATATCTGCAAACACAAAATCATACTAGAACAACCACAATATATTTTTTTTTTTTTTAAGAGATAGATACACAATGCATTGTGACTTCTGGTAAGATGGATGTGAGGCCACGCCCCCTCAGTCTGCACCCCCTTCCTCCTCACCCCTCTCACACGGTACCTTGATTCAGTTCTCATCAGACCGCGTTGGCTGCGTGCCAAGAATATCGCTCTGCTGCTAATTCGGTCGTCTGTCGTCTGCTAACATCTGTACAGCCGGCATCACTCACTGACAGTCGCATCTTGGCCACTCTCTTGATTACTCCCTTTATTTTCTATCAGATCGTCCTATAAATGTTCATCACTATCTTCTCCTTCGAATTTACGCTTCAATTCCTTCTGAGCATCAGCTAAAGAAAGAAATCTTGGTTGATTTAGTTCGTCACGATCGCATGTCTTGAGCACGGCGTCAGTCCGACATTTTGTTGAGCGAGCGAGGAGAGAAGTCAGGCCAACACTTGGACAGTGACCCAACCAAAACGTTCAAATAAAGGACTGCTTCATGACGTAGATGGGGTTTCTAGCTATGAATAGAATCTAGAGAGATTCCCCAGGCTAAAGCTACCACTATTTTTGCCAAGGAAGTGAATGCAAACCAGGGAAAAGTCAGAATATTTCGATGACGAGTTATCTCGTCATGCAGGCAGCGAAGCATACATGCTTGCCATGACGAGTTATCTCGTCATGCAGGCAGCCTAGGGGTTAAGTAAAGCATTTAAACAGGATTTTATTATATGCACCATCTTTAACCCAGAATGGGGGAATGGGCATTTACACAGTATTTCATTCTATGCACCGTCTTTAACCCAAAATGGGGGAATGGGCATTTCACAGTATTTCATTCTATGCACCGTCTTTAACCCAAAATGGGGGAATGGGCATTTCACAGTATTTCATTCTATGCACCGTCTTTAACCCAAAATGGGGGAATGGGCATTTCACAAGCTACTGGGTGTGCACAAGGTAGTTTACAGTAAGTATATGCTGAAAAAACAAACAAACAAAAAAACAGCTCCTGTCTCTCTCCCCTGCCAGACACTTTGAGGTGCAGAGGGAGAATGCAGATGCCAAGTGGTCCTTCAAGGAGGACTTTGAGGTGGTCTACACCGACGTCCAAGGGGAGCTAATCGTCGGCGGTGTCTTCCTCCGGCTGTTCATCGCCAACCCTGGCTGGGTCCTGCGGAGACCCAAAGAGTTCCTGACGGAGCTCCTGGAGAAGTGGTCACAGCTCACTGGCCAGACAAACCCTGATGTGAGTGGAGTGTTTTCAGTTATGCAGGCTTCATTATGGTCTACCACTGTCTTATTGAATAATAATGATGATGATAATAATTTTGATAATGATAATAATGATGATAATAATTATGAATACTTGTTGAGAGCTTTCCTTCCTTAAAGGGAGCTCAGAGCTCCTTAATAATAATAATAATGGTATTTATATGGCGCTGAATCTTGTGCACAGACAAATCAAAGCGCTTTCGCACCAGTCATTCACACGCATGCATAACTCTAAAACTGGAGAAACTGAAGACAAGGAAGAGGCAGGGAAGGGAGGCTATTTTGGGAAGAGGTGGGTTTTAAGGCCAGACTTGAAAGAGCTGAGTGTGGAGACGTGACGAAGCGAAAGAGAAAGTTCATTCCAATTGCAAGGTCCAGAGACAGAGAAAGAACGGCGGCCTTACAATAAACGTTAAATACATACACTCACTCGCAACAACTTGCAAGATAAGGAAGGGAAAAAACCAAAATAACACTTACAACTGTTTAAGGCATACATGCACCATGAACAGCTTGAAAAACATTCTTGTCTTGTCTTGTGCATGTGCAGGGGGAGACGATGGAGACGGTGACGACAGCCCTGGTGTGTCTGTGCACCTCTCAGGCCTCACTGCTGGACCAGGTGCCACAGCTGGGCTACCTGCACAAGGTGTTCACCGCCATGACCCGCGAACACAGCGCCAAAGCCGCCATCCAGCTGGCCCATCAGTGTGCTGCCAATCCGGTATATGCTGTCTGTGTGCAGGGGAATTGCTGCCTGTGTGTGGGGGAATTGCTGGGAATTGCTGCCTGTGTGCTGGGGAATTGCTGGCTGTGTGCGGGGGAATTGCTGCCTGTGTGCTGGGGAATTGCTGGGAATTGCTGCCTGTGTGGGGAGGGAATTGCTGCCTGTGTGCTGGGGGAATTGCTGCCTGTGTGGGGGGGGAATTTCTGCCTGTGTGTGTGTGTGGGGGGGATTGCTACCTATGTGCTGGGGAATTGCTGCCTGTGTGAGGGGAATTGCTGGGAATTCCTGCCTGTGTGAGGGGAATTGCTGCTGGGGGGAATTGCTGCCTGTGTGGGGGGGAATTGCTGCTGGGGGGGAATTGCTGCCTGTGTGCTGGGGAATTGCTGCCTGTGTGGGGGAATTGCTGCCTGTGTGTTGGGGAATAGCTGCCTGTGTGAGGGGAATTGCTGGGAATTTCCTGTGGGGGTGGGGGGGATTGTTGCCTGTGTGCAGGGGAATTGCTGGGAATTGCCTGTGTGCGGGGGAATTGCTTTAGGGGTGGTTTGGGTCAGAACTGTGTTAGTCATGTCATGGTCTGACTGTGACCATCAGAACAGCAGAGTAGGCATGGATCAATCTGCTCACTCGGACACCTCCTTGAAACTGAACAGAATAGAATAGAATAGAATGTCTTTATCACCAAGCGTTCCTGGATCACAGGGAATATTGGGTGGATAGTACATAAAAGGTACAAACATGAATCATAAATCATATACAAACACAGATACAGTAGAATTTTAGACACATATGCATATACGTACACACATACACACTCACTGAAACTGAAACTGAAACCCTGCTCATGTTACAGCTGTGCGTGCGGTCAATGGCCACGTTTGACTGCATCGGTCCTCTGAAGAAAGGGATGAAGCTGAGACGTGATGTGATCGGCCTGGCTGCTGAGATGTTGGCCAAAATGTTCGACAAAGGAGAGGAGGAGCTTGTGCAGCAGGTCAGACACACTGTTTGATATTGTATTGCATTGTATTATTCTTTATTGTCACAACATATTTCTCTGTGTTAAATTTGGGCTGCTCTCCGCAGGGAGAGCGTGTCACTACACTGAGAGTGCCTCCCATTTTTTAAATTTTTTTCCTGTATGCATTTTTTGGGGGGCGGGGAGGTTTCCTATCAAAGTGGATTTTTGCCAGGAACAACCCTTTTGTTGCCTTGGGTTCTTTTACATTCGCTAAGTGCATGCTGCACACGGGACCTTGGTGGCAGAATGGTTAAGATGCACACACACACACACACACACACACACACACACACGGGACCTTGGTTTATTGTCTCATCCAAATGACTAGCGTCCAAACCACCACTCAAGGTCTAGTGGAGGGGGAGAAAATACTAGCAACTGCCGTGATTCGAACCAGCGCGCTCAGATTTTCTCACTTCCTAGGCGGACGCGTTACCTTTAGGCCATCACTCCTCCCAGAGATCTTGCAATGGTTTCACTTTCAGTCAAAGGGTGGCTGGGATGTAATGGTTACTTAGCGACAAGTGGTAGTACACTCAAGAGCTCAGGAATTTTCTCCCTCTGTGTGTGTGTGTGTGTTGTGTGTGTGTGTGCATGTGTCTGTGTTTGTGTGTGTGTGTGTGTGTGTGTGCTTCTGTGTGTGTGTGTGTGTGTGTGTGTGTGCGTGTGTGTGTTTTGAATGCCCCCTTATTTTGTGTTTTTTCCACTTCTATGTCCTTATGTGCTCTTATTTTGTATAATGCACTATTGTATGTTTACTGTTTTATGTGAGGCACTTAAAGCCCATCTATGGGGAGTTTGCGCCATGTAAGTACAATGTATTATCATCTGTTCCATTCAATGACATAACTCCCATGCTGCTTACTCCCAGTTCCCCCATTCACAGCCACATAAATACAGGCTCATCTATCACAGTCCCAGTGTCAGCAGTCCACAGTGAACTAAAGATATTGCACTGACAGGATCTCCAGATATATGATACACAAAGGCCACCAGAATGAGAATACATATGCATGAAAATAATGACATGAAAAACAAAGGAGAAATGAAATTCAGCAAATTGGGGGGGAAAAATGACCACACATTTTGAATTCAATATGAAAAAAACCCAGTGAACTTTACACCAGTTCCTCTCTGGAACAAAAAGCACATTAAATAAACATGGACATCTCTCATTACACATCTATCTGCATTTTGTGATGAAAATGGAGGGAACTGGCTGTGTGTTGTTATTTTACCTATGGGTGACAGGTATGGAATGGTTGCATCATAACAGTGTTGCCTTGGCTATGAATTGGTAATAGAGTGATTTTATTTTAAAACAGATACCTTCTCAGCATCTTTATCATGTGAAAGAATAGTGTTGTTGACAAGTTTCTGAAAAGCTGGTGCCTGTATTTGAACAAGTAATTCACAAAACAATGCGATAATCAAAAGAAAAAATATTCAAATTCATGGTGAGAATAGACCTTTTTTTTCAAAGATAAATGATGTAATGTAAAAATAAAAAGTAAAAAGTTTGGAAAAAAGATGTAAGAAGTGTGATATGTTTTCCATGTGACATATATTACCACTGGTGCCTATGTCAACTTTATAATGAATGCCCTCTCAGCATCTTATCCTGTGAAAGAAGAGTGTTGTTGACGCGTGTGTGTTTTGTGCGCCGTAGCCGAGTGGTTAAAGCGTTGGACTTTCAGTCTGAAGGTCCCGGGTTCAAATCACGGTATTGGCGCCTGGTTGGTAAAGGGTTGAGATTTTTCCAATCTCCCAGATCAACGTATATGCAGTCCAACTAGTGCCTGAACCCCCTTTGTGTGTATACGCTCGTAGAAGATCAAATATGTATTTAAAGATCCTGTAATCCATGTCAGCATTCAGTGGGTTATGGAAACTAGAACATACCCAGCATGCACACCCCTGCTGTTGCGCCCGTCATTCATTCATTCATGTGTGCCTGTGTCCCTCTCCCTTCAGGCCCTGAAGTCGGACCTGGTGCCCTTCCTGCTTCGTCTGCTGGAGGGGGGTCTGGAGGCAGTGGAGAGTCCGGCCGCCAGCAAGGCCCAGATCGTCAAGGCTCTCAAGGCCATGCAGCGCAGCTTGCAGCATGGGGAAAAGGTTGGGGGGTTGTGTGTGTGTCTGTGGGTGTGTGTGTGTGTGTGTGTGTGTGTGTGTGTGTGTCACTCTGTGTGTGTGTGTGTGTGTGTGTGTGTGTGTGTCACTCTGTGTGTGTGTGTGTGTGTGGTTCAGCTGATGTGACATATATCAGAGCTCATGTACAGGTCTCCTAACAGACTTATCCCTGTTCTGCTGTTCCTCACCTTGGTGACTGTCTTCTTATCGGCTGCAAGCTATCATAGTTGTTTATTTGTTTATTTATCTATTTATTTATTTATTTATCTGTTCATTATGAACATACACACACATGCACACACACACACACTCACGCACACGCACACACACACACATATCATACACACAGACACAGACACAGACACACACACAGACACACACACACACACACACACACACACACACACACACAAACACTCTCTGTCTCTGTCTCTCTCTCTTGCTCTCTCTCTCTCTCTCCCCCTCACAAACACACACACACACACACACACACACACACACAAACACTTTCTCTCTCAGTGTCACACACACACAAACTCACGCTGACAGGTGTGTGTTGTGTGGTGGCAGGTGACAGAGCTGTTGGAGCAGTCGTCAGTGTGGAAGGAGTACAAGGACCAGCGTCACGACCTCTTCATCACCAACACGGCCATTGCCGGCTACCTCACAGGTAAGGGGTCTTTTGGCTGTATTTCACCATTGACTGGTGCAACAGCCAAGAGGTTAGAGCACTGGACTTTCAATCTAAGGGTCCCAGGTTTGAATCTCGGTGACAGCGCATGGTGGAGAAAGGGTGGAGATTTTTTCCGATCATCCAGGTCAACATGTGTGCTGACCTGCCAGTGCCTGAACCCCCTTCGTGTGTATACGCATGCAGAAGATCAGATACGCACATTAAAGATCCTGTAATCCATGTAAGCGTTCGGTGGGTTATGGAAACAAGAACATACCCAGCATCTACACCCCTGAAAAAGAGTACGTCTGCCTACATGGTGGGGTAAATGAACAAAACAGTTATACACTCTGTATGAGTGTGTATGTATGCGTGACTGAAACCTGATTGAGTGACACAGGAAACGAATGATGAGCGCCCAAATGGCAGCTGTCAGTCAGCTCTACCCAGGTAGACAACCTGTTGTGCATATGTGTCCTTGTTTGTAAAGCACTTCAAGCTTGGTCTCTGACCGAGGATAGGCACTACATAAGTACACATATCGTATCATATCATATCATATTGTGTCTTCACTATAAGTGATATTAGATGTGTAATGTGTGTGTCTTGTGTGTGTGCTTGCTTGGGTGCATGTGTGGCACAGGTATGTGTCATCCTCCCAACGTGCAGAGGAAAATCAGGAGAAGTGGAAAAAATTCCAGCAGTTAGGTAGATGTGATTATGTATATATGCTTGTGTTTATATTGTCTCCGTACTATGATACTAGTTATATATATATATGTGATTATATATGCTTGTGTTGATATTGCCTCCATATTATATCAGTTAGGTGGATGCGATTAAGTATATATGCTTGTGTTTATATTGTCTCCATATCAGAGTCATATCATGATATCAGTCAGTTAGATATGATTACCAGTATTTATATGCTTTTGTTTAGATTGCGTCTGTATTGTGATGTCAGTTAGGAATATATGATTATGTATATCCTTGTCTTTATATTGTCTGCATATCAGTTAGGTAGACGTCATTCTGTATATGTTTGTGTTTATAT
Organism: Babylonia areolata; assembly: GCF_041734735.1. NCBI lineage: Eukaryota > Metazoa > Mollusca > Gastropoda > Neogastropoda > Buccinidae > Babylonia > Babylonia areolata. Next base: position 34,874,466 of record NC_134893.1, on the reverse strand, counting down.
TGTCTCCATATTATGATACCAGTTATAGACATGTTATCATGTTCATGCTGGAATCTGCTAATACAAAAAAGCAATAAATACATTGGTGTGTGTGCATATGTGTGTGTGTGTGTGTTTGTGTGCATGCGGATGTGTGTGTGTGTGTGTGTGTGTGTGTGTGTGTGTGTGTGTGTGCCCCACAGGTCCTACAGGCCCCAGTGTTGCCGGCTACCTGACATCCGGCACCTCCCAGTCTGTCATGCCTGATGCCCCACCCCCACTGGACCCTGACAGTCACCACGAGTGAGGGACACTCCGCAGGGAGCGGCTGCTGACTGTGGCTCACCTGGGATCCTGTTCATTGGGACAGAAGTGCACACGTTGGATGTGAAGCGATACATCTGGATTTTGAATGCCTAGACGTTTGCTGCAGCGAAGTCAGTGTTCTTTGAATGTCAGTACTTTTGCTGCAGCAAAGTTGGTATTCATGGGCCAGGTGGGAAGGTCTGAAAACGAACAACCTGACTTCTTACAAATAGTTAACGACAACACCTTCATTCTTATTAAAGAAAGTGGTTTTCCTGAATAAGCCTCCCTTTGTGCATGCAGACTTTTATTCAACTGCTGGATGAGTATGGCCTTTTGAGTGAAACAGAATTTTTTTTTTTCACAGAACTTCATCTTCATTATACCCTTCTGGGTATGTTCTCTTGCAACATACTCTTTTCATCAACTGCTGTACTGAAAAAAAAGGAAATAAAAATGCGCCCTTCTTTCTGTCACAAAATGCATAAGAAGCGTAACCCAGCAAAATTTCAGACCTTTTAGTCTGTTTCGGCTCAGACTTGGCTTAAGTCACCGGCCATGAATTCCTACTTCCGATGGATAGCCTTGGACAACAAGTTTCGTCCGGGTGTTTCCATTTACGTCTTCCCCATGAATTGGACCCCAGGTCCTCACCCACAGTGGCTGCCAGCTCTTGATCAAGGTGAGGGTTCATCTGCCCACCAGAGATACACTGACTGTCAAGTGTGTGCAGCACAAATAGACACTATGCCACCAAGCAAGTGCTGCTTTCTTAAAAAGGCATGAACACTTTTTCTTCACTTTTTTTTTTTTTTAATACTGTGTGGGTATGTTGATTTGCATTAGTATCGTCTTGTGAAGTCATTCATTTTCTCTTTCTTTGTACTATGTGGTCAGTTTTATTTGCTTGACTGTCTTCTTTTGAAGGCCTTTATTTCTTTTTTCTTTTTTCTTTTTTTTCATACTGTGTGGTCATTTTGATTTGCATTATTAGTGTCCTCATATGACATGACAATATAGTTGAGTTGTTTTTTTTACTTTTTGGAATCAAAACTTATTTTCAAACTCCGGAACAAAATGGCTTGGCAGAACAATCAGTAAGAAGGTTTGTTGGGGAGACAGTTTGTTGGGAGACACTGAGAGAGAAGAAAAAAAGAAGTTTTTATTGATCCCGTCGTATGCTGCAGATGTAGTGGATGGTTACAGTTGATGAATGCATCATGAGAAATTGTTGAGGTATTGTAACAAAATATGTGACGTGAAATTGTGAGACTTACACATTCAGTGTTTAAAGCGTGACTCACATTCAGTGTTCAATGTGTGACTTGCATTCAGTGTGTCATTTTAATGTGTGATTTGTATTTACTGTATAATGTGTGGCTCACTTTTAGTGTACAAAGATTGTGCCCTGTGGATGTTTTATGTGTGTGCTAGTTACAGCCATGAATGAACATAGTGTACCTTACTGATGAGCTAAAGCTGTGTGCATGTGAATTATGATGAATGATATAGATACGCTACTTGCATCTGGTCCATTGGTCATTGCTGCTGGTATTTGTGTATACTGACTCACGTGTGTAAACAGAATGAGTCTGTGTAATCACCTGTTCTCTTAGTGTGTGTGTGTGGTGTAGTGTTGTGTGTGTAGATGGGTGGGTGTGTGTGTTGTGTGGGTGCTTGCACATATACATGTGTATGTGCATACGTGAGAGAGAGAGAGAGAGTACATGGAGACTTGAAAGTTGGCATTTTCTCGGCGAAGGCAAATGGTATAGGAACTCAAACTTGGAAGGATGATCGTTATGGATAAGATCTTCTCCCCCATCCCCTTGCAAAAGCTGTGATCAGCAACACGGTTAAAGGACAGAGGTCAAAATCATCACTTGGCAAATTAGACATAAAACAAGTTAGAGCTCACCACACTTGGCATTGTGACTGGCCATTGGGACAACATGTTCCTAATTAGAATTCAGGTTCAGAGGTCAAGGTCAAAGCTACGGTATAGGATAATAATAGCGAAAGCTTGTAGGTGCAAGGGATACAATGGTCTTGCATACTTTCTTCATCAGACTTGTTCAGACACTGGACATGGTCAGATGTATAACATTAGTCATGATCAGGGGACAAAGTTCAAGGTTAAGGTCACAATTGGGGAAGAAAAAAACCCAAAAAACTTGGGATTTTCAGCCCATGTTCATCAAACATTATACAGTGATTCACTATCGCTGGCACATTAAAAGCTTTCAAAAATTGATGTTAAAGAGAAAGGTAAAGGGTGCAGCAACAGTGTGTGGTTATAAATGCCCTGTTGTAAGGTGATCTTCTATACAGTGTCCTCTTTCTCTGTTCCATAATTCCTGTGCTCTTGTATCACACGTGAGTCTTGAAAGCATTACCACTCTTCTTTAAGTTCTTACCCAAATATGCTTGCAGACTGTCATGTAAAATTGAAGCTTGATGGTAATGAACCAAAGATTACTGCACTTGGTCATTAACATTTTCATTGTAGTTACTGCAATGCTAAATACTGCAAGGAACTATGTTGACTGTCTCTTTGTAGTCAGATACAAAGCTATGCAGTGTGTATGGTTGTGTGCGTGTGTGTGTGTGTGTCTTTAATTAATTTATTAATGTCTTTCCACTTTAAGTGATTTTTGACAGTGTGTGTGTGTGTGTGTGTGTGTATGCTTTTGCCTGCATGCATGTATATGTATACGGCTGCATGCATGCTAAATGTGTGTGTGTGTGTGTATGTGCAAGTTGCTGTGTGATGAGGTATGACAACAAAGAATGGAGATGGTGCTGTTGTGTTTCACAACCTCAGAACCAAAGACGTCTGTGATGTTCATACCACTCACCAAAGTCACTGGGAAGCAAAGAGCTAATCGTAGAACCAAAACATTTGTTTCTTTGAAAATATTCATCCACTTTGATATGCAGTTTTTGTTTTTTTGTTTTCATCTTTTGCCCAACTTGCTGATGTTGTTGTAACTTTACTGACTTCTTGATGAATACAGTTTGCTATGAAATCTACTTCAAGAGTTATCAAAGCTTCCCGCTGAGAGTGGCAGAGAAGGTTGTTCAGTATTCACTTACCTGGGTAGCTGTGATAGGTATTGTGGAATTGAATTAATCAGGCTTACTGTGATAAGGTTGTTTTTTTTAGTGCTAAATGAGTTGTGTAAAGTCTATTGTTTTCCATTGTATGAAGTGAGATATCAATGTAAAATTTTGGTCAATCAGGAATTGTTTGTCGTATTTCTTAGCTTTGCAGTTCTTAGTTTGTATTTGCTTGTTGGTGTAGATAATTATCAAATGATGTTTGTGGTACAATCTTTATCTTCTGAATTTGTAGCTTTTTCTTTTTTACCTTGTGTATTTGTAAGTTACTCTGGACAATCATATAACAATGTTTTACATATAGTTTTGTAACAGTTTAGAGTGTATGTTTTGGGTTGTTGTTTTTTTTCAACTTGCCCGTTAGGACAGTCAGGAAATATTGTTTATGATCACTTTTGCAGACAAGGAAAAAAAATGAACAGCCATTATCTGTTTATACACTGAGTGTTCTACCCAAAGAGACTTCCAGCCAGCACTTCAATTGATTATGTATGACATTCCTTCAAATGCGACTATTTGGCACAACACACAGGATGTTTTTTTTCTAATAGCCGTTTGCTTCGTGCAAGGCATTTTATACATTTTCCAGTTTTTTGTTTTTAAACTCAACATTTGTGAAGAAACATTCCTGGGTTTGTTTATATCATCTTTTTGTGTGAAGATACAGAACATTCCTGTAAGTTTTAGCCACAGATTATCCATCTGTGGACACACATTATATGTAAAACTGGAAGCAGTTTCCTGAGCAGTAAGTGAATGCAGCCTGATTGTATTTATTTCTCTTTTTCACATGTTTCTCCGTGTGAAATTCAGGCTGCTTTCCCCAAGAAGAGTGCCTGCTTGCAAGTGTACTTGCCTTTCCTGTGAAAGTGAATTTTTCAACAGAATATTCTTTGGAACCATTTGTCTTCGCATTCATGTACTTTGTTATTGGTATTTTGATGCACACAGCTAGTATTTCCAAGCAGAATTGATTTGTAATTGGTCTGATGGCTTACAAACTTGCTTTTCTTAGGCATTTAGGATTGGTTTAATTTTTGCTAAATATTTATCTGTATGCTGGCTTTCAGACTTGTTTTTCCTAAGAGTTCATGATTGGACTAATTCATGCTGAATATTAGTTGATTTTTTTTTCTTCATATTCTGTTTCCAACTGCTCCAAGATGGCTCTTGTGGTATGCTGGTAAAAAAAACAAGACTACACTGATTCTAGAAGTTATTCTTCAGTTTCATACACTGTATGACTTCTTCTTCTTCTTCTGCGTTCACTCGTATGCACACAAGTGGGCTTCTACGTGTATAACCGTTTTTACCCCGCCATGTAGGCAGCCATACTCCGTTTTCGGGGGTGTGCATGCTGAGTATGTTCTTGTTTCCATAACCCACCAAACGCTGACATGGATTACAGGATCTTTAACGTGCGTATTTGATCTTCTGCTTGCATATACACACGAAGGGGGTTCAGGCACTGGCAGGTCTGCACATATGTTGACCTGGGAGATCGTAAAAATCTCCACCCTTTACCCACCAGGCGCCGTCACCGTGATTCGAACCCGGGACCCTCAGATTGACAGTCCAACGCTTTAACCACTCGGCTATTGCGCCCGTCACTGTATGACTGATTTTACCTACTTTGAGATGCCACCAATCTAGTTTTCACTGTCATCAGTCCAGTTGCTCAATTTTTAAATTCCAGGACAGTTTCAGTATTTATCGCTGTAAGAAATTGGTTCTTCAGTTATGTACTGGACATTGTTTGAAATAATGACTGCAGTGACTTGTATGTGATGTCCCATGGAGATCCATGAATATTTTATTTGCACTGAACAAACTAACAGTGATTTTTATTCTTCAGGTTAATATAATACTGACATTTAGAAAAAATGTATCATATCTTGCGTGTGTGTCTTTACTTTTTTTTTCACTGTTCTTCCAAATTTTTGTTTGTATTATGCACTATATTGTTTGTAATATACAGTACTTTGCACATGAGTGCACAACCACAAAGGGATTTCACAAACGACAAACCATTTCAAGTGGTGATTTTCCACTGTCTACCAAACATAATCATATTGTATACACTAAAGAACTTTCAATGTGTTCGATTTTCTATGCCCACCGTCAACATTCTTGAAGAGTTATGAAAGACATGGAGTATGCATGGAAACATATGTGTGTGTACTTGCCAGTAAATGCGATGTGTGTGATACATTTGTGATATGTATCGATGAAAATAATTTTTAAAATTGTGTGTTTGATGTCAACTGAATATTACAAGCATGGAAAAAATCTACAGGAAAATAATTAGTGGTTGAATTGCATTGGGGACCAGGGACTGAATTAACTGCTCAACAGGTTGAACAGAATGTGAAAGACATGTTCTTGCTCAAAGTGAATTTTTGTCACATGACAACATGGTATTGATGATGCCTGGTATTTTCATGATATGTAATTGATCATTTTGTTCTGTAATTTTTCCCATGAATGAGAACTGACCAAACAAGTAGAGTGTGTGTGTGTGTGTGATCATATCAAATGTTTATCCTCAGGGTAAAAGTTTTTTTGTTTTACTTTTTTTTTTTTAAATGTAGAAACAAATAGCTGTCTCAATTGTAATGTGTGCAGTTCAGTTCCAAGGAAGTGTTTTTCAGATGGGGATCTTGTTCCAGGTGAAGTGACTGCAGAGTGCATTCAGCTGTGTGCAATTAAATTCAAGAGTTTCTTTACAATACTGATTTGTGTTCCTCATTGTCAAGTCTGGATGCCTACACATACACATACAGATGCATACATACACACAACAGAAAACCACCACACCACATACAATACACAATATAGTACATCATGCAACAAAAAACACCACACACACACACACAAAGATAAGAAAATCAGCATGTGTTTCCCCACATTTCTTTGTCTTAAACACTGTTCAAAAGACTAGATAATAATCATCCATAGTTTTCTGCAGCAAAATAAAAAAAATGAAGGTTGAAAGAACGACACGAGCATAAGATGGAATCTGTGTCAGACCTGTGGCTTTGCGTAGCGTTTCTTTCCATGTCAAGTCATAATGAACAGGAGATAAATTTGAGCAGCGTCTTTCAATAATACTTTGTTACCCCTATTGTTTATCTTTTCAATGCAGAACTATTACCTTGCTAACTTTGGAAAAGAATACCATGGCATGGTTATGATATGTGCAAGTGGAAAAATGAAGTGATGAACGTACTCCCCCAAAAACTGTACACCAAGAGAAATTATAAATGATCTCATGTCTGTTCAATGGATTAAATCAGTTCTTATATCTGAATGAATATTTCATACTGTCCAATGATCAGCTCCCATGTGTCATCATCTATCACACAGAATGGCTCTCAAAACATGTGTGGAAACAATGTTCCCAAATCTGTTTTGACAGCAGTGAGAGAACAGCATGGATGTGTTCTCATAGCAAATCCCCCCCCGCCCCAAAAAAAAACAACAAACGAAACAACCAAGAATCTTGACCGAAGACAAAAACATTTTCAGAAGAAAAGAAAATGGAGAAATTGTACATACTGAGGAACAGCTGAAAACTGCCCTTAGTCTACTATACTAACCAGTACCACTGTTTCCATCACCACTGACAGAGCTCAAGCCTTGGTCTCAGTGACAAATTAACAACAAAGATTCCTCAGTATCTATCATGAACTGTTTGTCACGGCTAAAACATGTAACATGAAATAATAAATACAATAAATCCTGTTTCTCTGAGGTATCTACAATTTCTTCTTTCTATGCAAATTGTCTTCAGAACCTACCCATATCCATCGTACAAATGATGCATACACCACATTTCTGCAAACATAGACCATCACAATGCTACATTATATGACCAATCAGAAAACCGTAAAATGATAACATAGCAACCACAATCATTAATTTCAAAAAAACCATATGAAACATAACAAAACTATATCAAACATTAATTTCCCAAATTATATCCTTTGACAGAAGCACAAGGAAGATATTTTTAGTCTGCTTTAATATCATAAACAGTTGTACTCATTTCTACAAGCAATGCATAACCACCACCACTCCACAACACCCCCTGTCCTAAAAGCTTATTTTACGAACCAAATTATCAGAACAAACTTGTAATCCATTCATCAGCAATCTGCCTTGCAGATACTTTACAAGACAGATCCCTTCTTCATTTCTAACTTCCACTTACCTGTCTACAATTTCAAGTCTGCCCTGGAGTTCTTTTTATATTTTCTGCAAAACAAGAACCCAACTAAGAAAAAAAATCATTACTCCCAAATCTTTACCATGCTGTAAGAACTTCAGAGCTGGATTGGATGGATTTGCATTACCTACCTTCTCTTGACATACCCATGATGCACAAAGATTCTTCTCAAAGTGTACCTAATTCTAACATCACTTGGCTGTGTTTCAGTGAACTTTTTTTTCTTTCTGTTGTTTGATAGCTTCTCATGCACTGCTTTTCAAAATTCCCAAACCCACTCTGATACATCATTTTTTTTCTACTGTTATACTGATCAATCACTCAGCATAATCTTTAATGCACATTTAGTACCCACCAATTGAGTAGCTTAACAAAGATACCTCTTGAAAGGCTTTTGGTAGCCACACAGAATAAATTATCTAAACGAAAAAAGAAAAAAAGATGGGGCTGGGGGAGCACATTTACACCAAACATATCAAACAGTCTTCTCTCAGGACTGGTCTTTTAACTGATTCTACCTGAATGGGCTCCAGGCATGGCTCATAATACAATTCATCACCCCCTCTACTGTCTCAGTAAACAATTAATATATATATATATATATATTCATAACATCAATGAATATTAAAAATTATAACCACCTCCAAACATGAATATATGTATATTATATGCATGACACAGATGTCCGCAGGAATTCTGGAATCTCAAGATGAACAGCAAATTATAATCTGTGATATACAGCAAGGAATTAAAGTCTAACATAATCTCTGACAAACAGAATGCAATGCACAAAACAAAATATCACACACACAAAAATAGTAGTTCCTAGATATATATATATATTGCACAATGAAAAGTAATTTACTGCTGAGCCAAAACTGAGACCACCAAAATCTATACTAAAACTTGTTACATGAAAAATATATAGAAACTGGCTGCACAGTAAAATATATACTGCACATAGCAAGTAGGTGTGTTGATTTTCCAGTGTATGGCCACCATTAAAGGAATGATTCAGTGCTTAAGGCTGGGGGTATAGCGTCGACTGGCTGGGCAGACAACAGGCTTGGTAGGGCAACTTTGTAGAGTGTGCCACAACTTTTGGCAAAAGTAACCCAGTAAGTATGTGACACCAAAAAACTGTTTAATCTGCCACTGGTAGTGACTGTGGATAGCAATAGCTCTCTGAACTCCTCAGTCAATAAAGAGAGACTGTGAGTGGGGCGAGTGACAGTTTGTGGAAATAACTGGAACACTGATTTTAATTTGCTATCACTTGTGTTTGTGAAGCAAACTGACGATAGTATGTGTGTGGGTGTTGTATGCGGATGCATGCGTGAGTGTATATACATATATATAGAGAAAAAAAAAAAAAAATATATATATATATATATATATGTCCATTATTATTCAGCTCTTCAAAACAGGATTCAGTCAAAATTAAGGTGACAGAGGAAGCTAATGAGAGACTATGCATCATTGTCACAGGTAAGCTTCAAAGTCAGGTCATAGGAATATCACAAACATGACCCCACGACACACATACACAAACACACAGAAACCTACCCCCTCTCCAATCTGCACAATATCAAGTCCAAATTAAATGTCATTGGCATGAGAAACCTATGCGACTCATTCAACCCTTTTAACTGTCATCAAATACTCTCATACAGTTATTATCAAACCTAACCCCCAGAAAAATATTGAAAAACACTTCCATACACAATTCAGACAGATATAACCAATGCAAAGATTACTCAAAATCATAACTGCACATAATATACACAACTAGACTGCAAAGACAGAAAATGCAGAAAGCATAACGTTTTGCCACTGCTACATCCCACTGCACATGACACAATGCCTGCAGCATCACAGAATCAACATGAACCAGAGACAGGCAATCAACGCTGAATAACAATATCTGAACATCACCCCGTTTTCTGATTAACTCAAAACAAAAATAAAATAAAACAAAATAAAGCTTTTCGCCCTAGAAACATTATATATATATATAGCTACCCGAGGCCTGATGACTTGCTGTGACAATTAACTAAAAAGCCTTGACACCCTCCCAAATTACAGACCTGACAAACAGTAAAGGGCCACTTCATAACAGCAGGAATGTTTTCATGAAATGTTAAGAAATCAAGTGATGATCTAAACGGCTGTGTACGATCTGCCTCACCACATCCCTCACTGCCCCTCACTGCTCAAGACCTTCCTCTTCCAGCAGTATTTCCTCTACACCCTCTCTCATACATGAAAGTAGTTAGTTGATTGTGTAGGTACATTTATAACGCTGTATTGTGTGTGCGTCAAGTGTATGAATTTATGTATATATTGTATGTACGAATTTGTATGCGCATTATATAAGTTTATTGTACATGATTGTGAGTTGAGGACTGAGTGGTGTGCTTCGTATGCGTGTGTGTGTGGATTGTAAAGCGCTTTGAGCAATGAGGAAAGCGCTGATATATGTCCAGTTATTATCATCATTATCATCATCATTACATTTCTGTCAATCACTGACATTTGCCGAAGATCATGCCCCCTAGAAGAAAACTGTGCAAGTTCTCAAGCGGTCCTTAACTTTTCATGAACCCTTTATCTAAAAAAATAATTTTAAAAATATATATAAATACCACAAAAAACACGCACAGAGGCAAAAAACATTCTTTTCTTTTTTCATCAAATAAAAGAAACACTGCTAGGGGGAAAAAAGCTGCTCAATTCCTCACAGACAAAAAAAAGACATGAACAGTTACCTGCATGAACAACAGCTGTGCAACTATGAATCAAGACTCCATTCATAATCTGTTGAAAGCAAGCACTTTATGCACACACACACACACACACACACACAAACACACACACACACATATATATATCCAGTTACATCCAATTTCCAGTGGTTTCACAAGAAAAACAAAAGGCTGCATTACTGTGGTGTTTTCAGTTTAACTGGTCTGTGTAGCATCTCCACAACCAGCAGATATATATTGCACACAGAAAAAAAGGCCCATATAATGCTGAGCAGTCATTCTGATAACAAAAAAAGAAGAAAAAAAGAAAAAGGAAAGACATGGAGATGCCTAGATTAACTTTGCTGCAAAACAATGACTAAATTACAATGTCACACAAACGCACACACACAAACTCGCACACACACACATACACAAGCTAAGAACTTAAAAGGTACAGAAATAAATAAAATTAAACAAAATAAACCAATATAAGAGACAGAAGTGAATATCTGCATAATTTTGGCAATCTCTTGGTCTACACAGTGACATGCGCTGTTGCAACGTGGGGTGATTCACACAACATATCCAATATCCCAAAACATTCAAAAGCTGGACAGTGAAATAACTGGCTATATCTAGGGTAATAAAAAAAAACACAATATGAAAGCGTTAAAAATACAACAACAATCAAACACACACACACACACACACACACACACAAATATGAAAGTCCACATCTTTAACATAAATGAGACTGGCAAAAGGACTGTGTATTTTGAGGCTAGAGAAGCCAAGAAAAGTGTCCCGAATTTAGTTGAAAGCAAAAAGGCAGCAACACACCAATTCCTAGGTAACTATTCAACAAAGGAGGACATACTTTTGTTTTGCTCAACACTACCCTTCATGAAGATGTACACGGAACCTGCCTTGAAGCATACCGAAAACACCAACCACAGGATTTGTCTTTGATCTTCACCGTCATATTTACTTCATTAACTTACTAATTAATAACATTTCATTTGTGGCATAATAACCAAAGACTTGGTAGCAGGAAACCCAGTTCGTGAAGCAAGCAAGCAGACAAATGCTCTTTTACTAAAATGGCATATACCCATGAATTCACAAAAGAATCAGTGGAAGCGTACGTCCCTGGTATCTCTCAGAACTGACAGCAGATCTTACCTCAAATATTTACAATTTTGTACTGATGGAATGGGATCATTTTGATATTAGATAGTCTGTAAGCAAGCTATAGCACAAGAAGCACCCTTGCACATAATTTCTGTTCACAAATATTTTGACATGATGCACAGATGACTTAAGACCTACGCCTTCATTTTTTTCAGTACTCAAAGTGAGCCACTTGCATCATGAGTAGTTTCCACCCTCTTATCCCACCCACCCTCTCTCTGTCTCTCATATGCCTGTAGGTCCTCACACATGAAATAATAATAATAATAGACAGTACTTATATCACTCCCCATATAATGAACTCTAAGCACCTCACATGAAACAATACATATACAAAAGTGCATAATAATATACCTCTCCACATGAAAAAAATACACATATATGTGTAACAATGTACACCAAGACAATACTACAACTTGTAGATATGAACACACAACAAACATACATACTCACGACACAAAATATACCTTACACATGCACACGCACACACACAGTAAACACTCACCTACAGGAACACACATGATGATTTCAGCGGAGGGTAAAGTGGGGTGGGTAGGAGGAGGAAGACTACAGACAAACAGCTATGCTTCATCACATCCAAAGGCCTGTTTGAACAGGTGGGTTTTCAATTTTGTTTTCAAAGCAGACAGTGTTGGTAAGTGACAGAAATCCAGAAGAAGAGAATTCCAGACATAAGGCGCTTGATACTGAAAGGCCCTTTGGCCAAATGTCTTTGTAGAAGGTTGGGGGACTCAACAGAACTTTTCAGCGGAAGACCTGAGACTAGTGAGAGAACAGGAAGGGGTGAAAGTATAAAGGACTGAAGATAAGTAAGAAGGGGGAGATCCTTCAAAGTGGCGATAGGCCAATATGACAATTTTGCACAGAATTCTGTACTGGATGGAAAACCAATGAAGTTGATGCAAGAGTGGGGCAACATGATTCTTCTTTGACTTTCTGAGAATGATTCTTGCAGCATTGTTCAAAATCATGTAAAGGTGTGACAACAAATCAGAAGGCAGACCAGCGAGTAGTGAATTGCAGTAGTCAATGCAACTTATGATCAAGGAACAGACAAGATAAGTGGTTGCTTCAATAGTTAAGATAGGATAGGGTCCAATGGTACAGATTTTCCTCAGTTGGAATTGTGCAGTTCTACATAGATTACTGACATGGTCATGCATGGACAGAGATGAATAAAAAAAAAATGCACCCAGGTTTCTGACAGAATTCTGAAAGCTGATAAGCATTGTAGACAATCAAGGTATTGTCTGAAATATGACTAAGTGCAGACTTAGAACCTATGAGTATGGCTTCTGTCTTGTCGTCATTAAGTTTAAGCTTGTTTGTCAGCATCCACTCTATATTTCTGTGGAGGGTAGCAAAAGAATATTGGAAAGAAGCTTTAGTGAGTTGGGTGTCAACTGCAAACTTGTGAAAATCACATCAATGTTGACTGATAATGAATTATTAAACACTTTGTCAGGAATTGGCATTTAAGCCACATACAGTTACCAGATGATTTCAATAAATACGAAGATTTCAGCAATCAATGGTCACTGAAGTCTGTGAAAGTTGGGGGTTTTTTTCTTGGCACAGATGCCGGCATTCACAGCACACATTTTGTTCCCTCACACCAAAAGAGCTACAAAGAAAATCATTATACACATTAAATGTACATACTAAATATTTGTTATCATATAAACATTTTGGTTAGGCAAACCCATAATAGTTGTACTAAATCAAAATAACAATAATCGAACAATCACACAATTCTAAAATGTTTTGGTTATCTCAAACCAGCCGAGCAATAACAAAATAAAAATCAACAGATCATAAAGAAAAGATTCCCCAAAACATGACACGAAAATCAGATGCGCATGTACATTATAGTTTTATTCCATACATCCAAAACAGAACACAAGACTATAAAAATGCCTTTTGTGTTTAACAGAAAAAAAACGTAAACAGGATCAACATATATTAAAATGACCCAGGTAACACAGATCTGTTATCTATACAGGTAAATACCACAGATAAATGCACTAACCACACCATCACTTCAACTAACAACAACAGTCTGAGAAGAGAACTCAAACAAATCTGTATGATCGAAAGGGGTTGGGGGGGAGAAAAAGAAAAAAAAAGTGCGTAGATATTACCTAAATAAAGTGTAAAGTATTGGTAAAAAACAAACCTAAAAAGGTTCAAAAAGTATTGCTGGAAACAGTCAGACCACTTGTCTTTCTTCCTCTAAGCTGTCTTGTGATGTGGTGATGTGATAACAAGAATAGCTGATAATTATACAGCACTCTAACCAGAAAACTGCTCTTAGTGCTTAACAAAACACATCACGAGACATGATGTCATACATAACAACTGCAGGAAAAATATACACTCGCAGACGGAGAAAAAAAAAGAGTGGTGCTGCACTGCACTGCACTGCCAAGAAACCTGTTGTGACAAAGAGCAATACAATACAAATGTTGCACTACAATACAATGTGCCCCATGTCCCACATGTCTAGTCCCTTGTCACACCAAGGAACATCTTGCTCTATTTCTCCCTAAATTCTTTGTAAGGCAGTGTCATCTGTGCACTCCTGGGCGGCTGAGGACTGAGTAGTTTACCTACCTTTTGCTGTAGGACACTTTGATAAATGAAATGACAATGAATCTCGTCTTATAAAAAGCTTAAGTTATGGGTGGGGATCAGAAAACATAAACTAAACATTTGGTCACAATGTGGACAGAAACTAAAACAATGATACTGGAAAATTAAACAGAAGGTATTCACCTTTTTCTACCAGAAATTCTATAAACATTTATTTAATCAACTTGGACTGTAAAATTTACTCCAGCTGTGTTATTTCTTTTCATTCCACCCTCTATCCATTCACTTGTCTTTGTCTGACTTTGTTTTTATAAATTTTTCTCATGATTTTGAAATACTAGTCCCACTGAATATTGAGAATACATCTCTGAGATTTCATAGACGCCCACACCTCAGTGTTCAGCTGTATAATGATGCAGCGAGGCAAGACTATTTTTCTTCCCTAGTATTTTCTTCAACATACCAAAAAACCTGGGGAAAGACTGAAAGAATAAATACGGACATGAGGGCTAGGAGACTGAAAGTGCCTGGCATATAAATGCCATAAGCCGAACTCCAGATGAATAAATACATACATTACAATCCTTGCCTGACCGGTTTATTAAAAAAAAAAAAGGAATGTGCAGAACATCGACATAAAAGATCAACAACCGGTTTAAAAACACACACAAAAAAATGGACAAAACGTCAAGTACAAGAGATTCGCATTGTCAGAACACGACCAGAGGAATGTTGAAAAACAAAACAAAAAAAAAGACAAGAAGCAGAGTCTGCAGATTCCTCCACAGAACAAGGTGACGTCATGGCAGTACACCACACACCACACCACATCACAACAGGGGGAATCAGACTGAAGGAGGGTAGTGGAGGGGAGAACGTATCACTTCACATGATCGATGCACACACGACAACAGCTGTGGTCTCCAGAGAGAGAGAGAGAGCCTCTGGAGTTGGCACGCCCATGCTGCGGGCAGGGGGAGGGGGGAGAGGGGACATGGGAGGAGGAAGGAAGGTGGGGTCAGAGGAGGGGGGAGGGGCTCAGAGCGTGTCCATCATGTCCTCTTTCTCGCGGCCCACAGCGTCCGGGTTGGAGAGGGGGTCCAGGTCGGCAAACAGGTTGAACCACGCGGACATGTCAGCTTTCTGGCCCTGCACACACACACACACACACACAGAGGGGGCACATCATACAACCTGTCAGTGCTGACTCACATAGGTTTTGTAACTGGGGAAAGGAACACTGAATGTCTCCGTAATTCAAGATACATTAATACTTTATTATCTCTGAAAAAAGGAATTGTTGACAACATGAACATAGAACACAAGATACAAAATTACTTTAACATTTCTAAAAGAGAAATTGTTGATACAATATTTATGGAATGTCTCCATGCAAGATACAAGACTACTCTTCATTTTTAAAAGAGAACTTGTTGACACATTTGAAGACAGGTTATGTTTAGCCAAGTGATCTTCATTGTATAGATACCCAATACTTTTAAGAAAATTAAAAATTAAAAAAATAACGAAAATAAAATGAAGTAAACATATTATACAGAATTTAATAAAATGCAAAATACAATGCAAAACATTACCAATAAAATACTTGATTCACTAATTATACACAGCAAAGACAAGCATTCATGTAAACACACAGATAAAGCAGTAGAGTACAACACATTACTTACAAAGTAATAAAAGACAAAATATGATGCGCACATCACCACTAAAATATTCACATACTCGTATATCGGCAGAACAATGACTCTCTCTGTTGTTCCTCAAGAGAGTATGTGTGTCATATTCAGTCGTGTCTGACTATGACCTTCAGAACAGCAGAGGAGGCAACTGCTGTCCCGACTATCTGGGCCAGAATTTGATTATAGTGGAGTGTGTCTTGCCCAAGTTACATCCCCACGAGTGTGTCTTGCCCAAGTTACATCCCCACTCTCTCAGCCAAGAGGGTTTTTAGGACAGTTGGCGTTGGGATGGTTCCCAAACATACAGTATTACGCCTGACCAAAACAATGATTTTTTTCCAATGTAACTCATCAGAATAGGCAGAATGTCTCCATTACAACTGAGCAAAGTCTTTATTACAAAAGAGAAAAAATAAGAAGTCTCTGATATAACTAATCAGAATCATAATTAAAAATATATATATATAAAATAAGTCTCCATTACAACACCAGGGGTGTAACTGCCCCCTACCTTTGAGGGAGGTGGCTGTTGCTGCTGTTGCTGTTTCGGTCTGGGTGCTGCTGCAGCAGGCTGGGGGGAGCCCCCTGCCCCTCCTGGCCCCCCTGCCCCCAGGCCTTCCTCACCTGCATCACCACACCACAGCACAAAGTCACATCATACCACAAAAGCTTGACTCTTCATTTGCAAACATATCATGTGACGCAGCAAGTGAAAACCTGGCTAAACATGGAATTCATAATTTTTGACATTCATGTACTTTCTGAAAGTTTAAAAATCAGAGATTAACATATAAAAAACAGAACTGATCTATCACAGTTGGGTTTTTTTAATAGTATTTTCAACTTTAGTGTACCCAAAAAGAACAAATGGAGAAATCAGCTCATGAAAAAAATGACTTTTGCCAAGTTTTCGTGTCTGGACAGTCATAGAACCTTTGGGTGTCTGGCAGCTGTACTCTACTTGCAAAGTAGACAGGCACGACTGGTCCTCATACATTCCCTAAATCTTTCACAGGCTCGTTCCAAGCACCACACCCCAGTAAACCGCTTGAGGTGGTAATGTTTACACTGTATAACTGGGCTAACAAGCTTCTTTCAAAGTCAACAGCCTGAGCAGAAGGACTTCTGAGAGTTCAATGGCCATGTGTCCAGTGCCAGGGCAATCCACCAAGTTACGAGGGGGCTAGGGGGCCTGGGAGGGTTCTGTGGCTAATGTCCTGGAATGGGTTGGGCGCCACCAGGTCATTCTGCCCAAGACTTGCCATGTCCATGATGTGGTATGGACATAGTTCCCGCTCAACAGGACTCGCAAAGACTGTCTTGCAAGGGTCAGTGGAAGCCACAGACAAGAGAAACTGGTGAAGAAAATATCCAAGAACAGACAGGTATGAACCTGGCAGAATCCTGGAGTGGTGGAGGACAGAGACAGGTGGAGCAGAGCAGTGGCGTGTCTTCACCGATGCATCAACAACAACAGCATGATGTCAAGAGATGGGTAACAGGTAACAGGTAATATGTACAGCTGTTTCTTAAATTATCGTTATACGCATCCCTTATATATATGTACATTAACTTCTTCTTCTGCGTACGTGGGCTGCAACTCCCACGTTCACTCGTATGCACACGAGCGGGCTTTTACGTGTATGACCGTTTTAACCCCGCCATGTAGGCAGCCATACTCCGTTTTCGGGGGTATGTACAATAACAAAAAAGAAAACAGGTAATATGTACAGCTGTTTTTTAAAAATAAATTCTATACGCATCCCTTATAGATATATGTACATTAACAAAAAAGAAAAAGTAATATGTACAGCTGTTTTAAAAAAAAATTCTATACGCATCCCTTATATATATGTACATTAACAAAAAAGAAAACAGGTAAATTCCATATCCATCCTTTATACATCTGTGCATTAACAAAAAAGTAAATTCCATATGCATCCTTTATACATCTGTGCATTAAGAAAAAACGAAAACTATCTTCATGAGAGGGACACTGGTGCCCGATACTCCCAATGTCGGTCGCTGTTCATTCCTGCATACAGGCCGGCAAAAACACTCCCTAACTGTCCCCGAACAGTGACAGACACACGTCCCTCACCTTCACCCAGACTGAGCGCCGACAGCTGCGTGTCCAGCAGGCTGGAGGGCATGAACTCCGCCTGGCGCCGTGAGGGGTCACGCTCTGCCGGCACTGTGTCCGGCGTGATGCTCATGGCGGGGGCGCCAAACACCGCCTGCCACTCCTGTGTGAACTCGTCCTCCCCTGTGGACGGGGCGTTGAGGATTTCGTTCAGAAGGGAGAGGTCATCCTTTTCGGCGTCATCCTGCTCCTGAGTGCCCGTCAGCAGGTCTTTGTTTCCTGAAACCATTCAGTTGTGTTGTGTTGTGTTCACATGTATTAGTATTGTATTCGTGCTGTATTGCATTGCATTACATTGCACTGCATTGCACTGTACTGTACTGTACTGTACTGTACTGTATCGTATCAAATCATATTGTATTGAACTGTAGTGCACTGTACTGTACTGCATTGTGTTGTGTTGAGTTGTGTTGTGTTGTGTTTTGTGAGTGTGTGTGGGTGGAGGTGGGGGTGATGAGGAGTATTGATGGGGAGGCAGGGAGCGGGGAACGAAATGTAAAATGCTTTGAGCAGTATTTCTGGAGAAATGCGCTATATAAATGTCCATTATTATTATCATTATCATTACTGTATTGTACTATTCTGAACTGTATTGTATTGTACTGTGTTGTGTTGTGTCGTCTTGTGTTGTGTTGTGTTGTGTTGTATTGAACTGTATTGTACTGTACTGTATTGTATTGTACTGTACACCATTGTATTGTATTATACTGTACTGTACTGTACTGTACTGTACTGTACTGTATTGTATTGTATTGTATTGTATTAGACTTTGTCACCACAGTTTTCCCTGTCTGAAATTGGGGCTGCTCTCTACCGGAAGAGCTGATCGATACAGTGCAGTGCATCCCTTTTTTCTTTCAGCCTAAAAGCGTGTATGTTTTTCCCATCACAGTGGATTTTTCTGCAGAATTTTGCCAGGGAAAACCCTTTTGTTGCCATGGTTTCAAAGCACATGCTACACACGCGACCTCAGTTTATCATCTCATCTGAATGACTAGCATCCAGACCACCATGCAAGGTCTCGAGGAGGAGAATGAAATACTGGCGGAGGTGGGATTCAGATTCTCAGTGTGCTGCGCTCATATTCTCTCCCTTCCCAAGTGGACGCGTTACCATCAGGTCACCATTCCACTCATGTGCAGTTACTGAACACATTGTTTCCTTCTGCGTTTGTGGACTGCACTTCCAAAGTCGACTCATTTCCATAAGCAGGTTTCTACGAGTGTGATCGATTTTACCCTGCCATGTTGACAGCCATACCCTTTTTAAGGGGTGAGTGTGTAGGTTCATAGGACTGTGGTGGAGTGGTTAATGCAGCAATTTAAGTTTTTATTTTCAGGTATACTATTTGAACCCAATTTAAAAAAACAAAAAAACAAATGGCACTGTACTGGTTTAAAGACCCTTTTTTTTGGGGGGGGGGGGGGGAAGCGTTTCCAGAACAGTTTGGATTACAACAGAGCACTTGGCTGTATTCTTCATCTATTCACTAAAAGATGCAATTTGACAATGTCTTTTGCAGACACCATTCCCCTCCACCTCGTTGTAATGTTGGTTCCTTTTCCGTGAAATAGGCACATTCTGATCTAATCAATCAGACACTGAGCATCCATCTTTCAAAAATCAAATTATCAATATATTCTGACTGTTCTTTCTAGACAATGAGACTTTGAGTGATGAGAACTGATCAATGACACATGTCAACAACCAAGGGCACGAAAGCACAGACCTGCAGGCTTTTTTTAAATCTCTTTTTTTTTCTTTTAATCAGCCAAACTTTTAGATGCGTGCGTGCAATACATGCGTGTGTGCATGCATGCATATGTGTATGAGAGAGCGTGTGAGTGCGCAGACCTGCGGGCTGTTTGCTCTGGTCGTCGGCAGCCTGGGCCTTGACAGACCCCATCAGTTTCTCCGCCTTCTCCAGCTCCTCCTCAAGCTCCTTCATCGCATCTTCGTCGTCGTGGAAGTCCATGAATGGGCCAAAGTCACCCCCGCCTTGATTCTGGCCCACTGGCAAAGAGAGAAATGAATTAACTCTTTTCTATTTTGTTTTACAAAACAGACAAACATTTAATTCTGGCCCACTGGTGTATATCATTGTTTGTACAAAATAAATGAACATTTAACATAAAACTATTATTCAAAAGCAAAAAAAAAAATCTTACAAAGTACTAGAAAACTCGTCGACCTGTTTTATACCAACATACCAGATAATTTAGTCCATAGTCCAACAGGTAATTGGCTTTAACTTCTCAAATTCGCTAAAGCAAAGTGTCTCCAATCCAAACAATGAAAAAGAAAATAATTAATATCAAGAAAAGCACAGAGCTTTGGCATTTTGTTGTTTACGTTTTATAACAAGCCTGTGACTCCACAAATCAATGTCCATGAGGATTAATTATTTTGGATTTGATCTGATAAAAAGTGATTTGATAACACTTACCCTCTGATGACTTAACACTCTGTTCCTCATTGTCTCCATTGGCAGTGGCTTTGTCTTTGTCCTCCCCATCGTCCAGGGCTAACAACCTGCACACACACACACACACACACACACACACTCCATGTTAAACCATCAGCATTGTTCTGCGCTCTGGAGGACACAGAGTTACAAAGTACATAAGAATAATGAACAATAATGCACCTTCGTGCTACATCACACACAGCACTACAGCTCTTTGTACTGTATTGAGTATTGTGTTACCCTTCGTCACAACAGATTTCTCTGTGTGAAATTGGGGCTGCTCTCCCCTGGGAGAGAGCGTGACTACAGTGCAGCACCACCCTTTATTTTACTTCTTTTTTTTCCCCTGTCTGCAGTGTTCGTTATCCTGTCAAACTGGATATTTTTCTTCCGATTTTTGCCATGGACAACCCTTTTGTTGTCATGGGTTCGTTTATGTTCTCTAAGTGCATGATACACAAGGCATCTGAATGACAATATTAAACAGCAAAAACTGGCATTCCTAGGTTTACAGCAAAAACTGGCATTCCCAGGTTTTTCAAACACACACTATATGGAATAGAATCAACATCACTACTATACACAGTATACACGTAACAGCATAATAGAGTCAGTCAGGTGTAAAGATAGCAAATACAATGGTTTACATAAGCAATTTTTGTATTCATGACCACATACAAGCCAATCTCACTTTCCTGACCAACAATTTTTTGTTTCTTTGAACTTCCTTTACACAAATAATTACAGCTAAACACAAGCAGATTTGAAATACCTGAAAATTTGGCTAAACACATACCACTGTATTTATTTTAAAGCTACCTTGAACAGGTAACCTTTCTCAATGTTAACTTTTTTTTCATGTGATGGTATATAAACTATACACAGACAAACCTCAGTGATTTTCAATAAACTTAAAATGCAGCAGATACTACTGTATTCATATTATCATATTAATGATACCATGAACTGGTAACCTTTCTTAACATAACTGTTTTTATATGCTGGCATATTCAACACACACACACACACACACACACACACACACAAGGAACCATACCCAAGAATACTGAAACAATTCATCATTTGATTCTTCCATGAACTTGAAGCCATTGTATATAATTATGTGGCTCTTATGCTGTAAAACACATTCACATTATTTTATCACATCTTTTCAGCCACTCCATTCCCTTTCCAAAAGCGCTTCTTTCTTTCTCACACCCAAAGCTGACCACAGAATCAAATCAGTTTCAGTGGACATGTGGCACGTGCACATTCAAGGTGCAGTACCCAGCAGGATTTCCTTACCACCCCTACCCCTAATTTCCTCAGGCCAATCTAACAATAGTAACATTCACTGGGTCGTGTGTGTTCCTCTTAATGAACTGGAAACATGTCTTCTGTGCAACACACTCTCATGCTGACAACACATGTGTCCTGTCATGATGGCACACCCAACAAACTGTCCCTGGTTTGGACACTTCAGGGGAAAAGAAAAAGGAGACGGTTGCAGATTAACTGGTGTGTGTGTGTGTGTGTGTGCGTGTGCGTGTGTGTGTGTGTGTGCATGCATGCATGCAAGTGTGTGTATGTGTGTTCATGTACAGATAGCAGTTACAAAGCACTCTCATCATCACATTCATATAATTATAGTAAGCTCTGGTTATCATTCTGAACACTGTCATATGTGTGCTGGACATGTTCATGTTTCCTTAACATACAGTGACATGGATTATGGAATACTGAACGTGTATACATCTGTAACAGGATCCATAAATTATGGGATGTTTAAAACGTGAATACATATCTGCAACAAACAGCATCTTCCTAACACTACACTGGAAGCATATTCTTCTTACAGGGTGTCTTTCTTCCCATGTCAATGACTAAAAACAAAACAGATTAGCAAAAAGTTGTTTTCTTTCAAGTCAAAATCATGTGCTGAAGAAGATTATGAACTGAGAAGCAAAGTGATGTTATGTGATGCAAAATAATCTTAAAACATTATCAGGGTTGTTTCTTTTCTAAATGAATAAAACATGCACAAATGTATACACATGCATGAGCATAAGCACATCACCACACCAGAATACCCATGCATAAAGTTCAAATGTGTTTAAAATAACACACACACACACACACACACACACACACACACATGTAAGTTTAATGACTCTCCCATCAAGCCATCAGCCAACATTGCCCCACTCTTCCTTTTCTTCTGACATATTCAAACAACAGGTGTGTGCCATGTTCCATCCACCCCCATACCTCTCTCTTTTGACCAAAGTCTAGAGAAGGCACTCTAAGCCTGATCAGCATGTTGTGTTTATGCAACGATCATGCATCTGCACCTGTTTTGTTTTGTTTTCGGGTGTGTTTTTTTTGTTGTTGTTTTGTTTTTTGTTGTTGTTTTTTAATTTGTTTTTTGTTTGTTTGTTTGTTTTGTTTTGTTTTTCTTCTGTTTTTTTAAACAGCAGAAGCGGTTTAGTTTAAATGGATCAGTGCACATGCAATGACACCTCCTCGAAACTGAAAATTGAAATGTTTGATTCATTCCATCAGCTGCTGATTTCATTTTTCTCTCTGGGAATCAACACTACAGCTATTTCAACATTCAAATAACCCTAGTTCACTGGACTCATGACAGATTCATAAAAAAAAAATTCATGTGCAAAAGTTAGGATGCAATATAAGATGACTAAAAACAAATAAAACTGATACTTAAGAAAGCAATGCAAACTGTTGCAATACATTTGACTTCAGAATCTGTATGTGGGTGTGTGAATGAGTGTATGTGTACACATGTGTGTATGCTGTCTGTCAGTTGTGCGTGAAACCAGAATTTTAAAAATAAATGTATAAGCAGATGTGGTTCAACCTATATGGATCAGTCTGCACACTTTGACGCCTCCTTGAAACTGAGGAAGAGAAGTACAAACCAAAATGAAACTGTTTCCTTTAAAACTACATGGTTTTCTTTCTGACACAAGCAAACTTAAATTCATCTGCAAACTATTGCTGATGTTCAAAAACACAGCGAATGGCCTTCACATCAGCTAACAGCTTGTGATATTTTTGCAGTGGGGCTAGTTGGCCTTTGGGAGCCATCCCAACGTCTACTGTCCTAAAACCCTCTTGGCCAAGCGAGTGAGGATGTAACATGGGCAAGCCACTCTCCACTATAATCAAATTCTAGCCCAGATAGTTGAGACAGCAGTTGCCTCCTTTGCTCATCTGATGGTTATAGTCGGACACAACTGACTATCACACATCTATGCATGAAGAAATGGAAGATATTAAATTCAACCACAAGAAAAACTTAGTAACAAATCTATATACACATTCTATTCTCCTGGACTTGTCCAACTGAAACAGAAAAAGGCCACGAAGCATAGTTGATTCCTAGTGAGGGAAAAAGTTTTTAAATTATCTTTTTTAATCACAAATTCAGTGAAGTTATGTGCAATGCACAGTTATAATATATAAAAAAAAGATTTCCCGAATATAAATAAAAAAGGACTTTGGTTTTTCTGTTTTCTTTCACCAACTGGATTGGGAGTATATGAGCCTAAAGGAGAACAGCCAGAAAATGTCAACTCTTTCTCTGCTTTTTAAGGAAAAAATATATGTATGGGAAAAAAAAGTCAATAGAAACTTTGTTTAAAAGTATGTGCTCACTGCAGGAATCTGCATGCAAGAACAACTGAAAATAAGACTGATTAAAAAATGAAAAGAAATGTGAATGAAAAAATGTATTAAAAGAATTAAAAAAAATAAAAACAACAATAACAACAAATGTAAATAACAACTGCTTGAATTTTTTGTAAAAGAGAACCTCTGCTTACAAGTTTGACCAGCAGTGGCAAAACATACCTCATACATTTATCACAACAATCGAGATCAATCAAATCGGGCTCAATATTTGTCTTCGTTCTGAAAGCCAGTCCAAAAACAGAAAAGAAAGGACGTTCAATATGCAGCAGAAAAAAAAAAAAGCACTGGCTCAACACACACTAGAAACAAGAAGATACTATGAGTGGCAACCTGATAGACGACAGGCTGTAAAATGTTCTATAAAAATCAAAAAGAAAAGAAACTAAAAAGAAACACACCAAACTTTCCACAACTTATGTGATATTGACTTCACTATTAGCCGACATCTTCAACAGTCAAAACTCTTCAAAAATAATCTCAACAGGCACAACAATCTTACATATTACCGGCAGAACTTGTAATGATATTAAAATACTCTTCAATGTCTGAAACTTCAGATTTCCAAGCATCATCATGCATTAATCATTAGAAGACATAAGCAAAATGGTTGGGGGGGGCGGGGGGGGGCGACAAAACCAGGAGGAATTCTGTCTAAAGAGTGAGGACATGTTGTTGTTGTCTGACTGAGAGGATTCCTGCTTTGATGTACAGTGTGTACGGGGGCCTTACAGTCAGGGCATGCTGAATGTCACCTCAAGCGGTACACAAGCTCAACTCTGTGCTGTATAGTTCATCACCATCAGCCATCAATACTGTATTCTTTGCTACTGTTCAATTTCCATTCCCCTATTACCTTATAGCCAATCATAGTTTTCTTTTTCATTAATTAAAAACAATGGCGGGAAGTTAACCTAAAGGGCCTTATCTTTTTTGGAATAACATTCTCATTTTCCATCATGCTCACATGGAAAAAAAATTACACAGCCATGTAAAGTATAGATCAGTATATGAATACCAAAATGCCTATCAAAACATGTCCATCTAAACAACCATTTTTTTGTTTTCTTTATATAAATATGATAATAAGTAAATTCTATTCACTGCAAATGGAATGCATTTGACAATGAATCATAATAATTCTATATTTCATAGCACTCCTAGCAATGATAAAATAATACACAAAAAATGATATGGACATTACCACATTAAATGAATAAAATTTAAAAAGTCACACATACGTACACACACACAAAAAGATGTCTCACACACACACACACACATACAATTTCACATAGAGCAACTGTCCACAATCGCCAGTATGTGCGATGGGACATTAAACAACATTCTTTCTCCTCCCACACACAGCAAATAATTTCAGTCACAAACTCCCATCCACCCCCAATCCAACTGTTCTGACAACAAAACAAGTTTGACATGGCAGTGCATCACTCAGTACTACTATTACAAAGTGAATTCATTACTTACTTCAACATAACCACATAGATGTACAGGTCTGCACGGAAATGTCAAAGAAAATGAAAAGGGGTGCGAGAGAAATTGACAGAGAAGATGGCATGAGAAAGAAGAAGAGAGACTGGTTAACAGAGCTTGAATGGGAGGGAGATGAAGAGAGAGACTGAGAGGGAAGGAAAATGATTATCAGAAAAACAAACAAAACCGAAAGAGATGGGAGAGGAAGGGCAAAATCACTAAACGACAAAACAATCAGAAAGAAACCAAGAGGAAGGAGATTTTCATCAGAGAAAGAAACAAACAGATTAAACAGCTGTGTTAAAAAATTGAGGACAATGGATCAATGAGTCATTTCAAACATGTTTTGGAAAAAGACACATCTTTGTACATAAAGTGTGCTCTGGTAAAACACACAGTTGTATAAAGTTTGGAACACAGCCAAACAGTTATGTTACTCAGACCTGTTCATGTTGCAAATATGTACGAATCAGTCACATTTCTTTGATGCTGTTACAAACAAGACTCACACACACAAGCATGCAGACAAACAGTGCCTATATACACCTTAATGCAACCAATGCTTGGTCATACAATAATTATCCCACAGTAATATCTCATGAACCCAAGATAATATATTTCTTAAATAAAAGGGTGCACTGTGTTTTTCACAGACTCGCTGTGCGTAGTTGAAGCTTGATGCAGTGTGACTTAAAGCAGAACAGCTGTGCACATTTCTTAAAACATAACAAAAGGCATATCACTGCAGAAAATAAAATGACGATAACATAAGACCCAGAAACATAAACAACAAGAGGCAATGCCTTCATGGCTCATGTGTGATTCCTGCTGCACAACAACCACCAAAAATACTGATGGTGTGTGTCCATCGAGATGATGACCATCGTTGTCATCCAGCTGGGGGATGGGGGGAGGGTGGTGGTGGAAGGGGGATGGGGTGAGTATTTCCAGAGAAAATGAATTTGTTAAAGTTTACTATGAACACACACACAGATACACAAACACAGACAACCGAAACACCAGGTCATTACACAGACTCAATTGGCATGTATTGATGTAAACACACACATGAGCCAAAAATTCTGTTCAACTCAAGCAAAACAAGGCGGCGAGAACTGAAATAGCTGAAGAAGGAAACTCAAGGAACAAAAAAAAGACAGCTCTCCCAGATCCCAGAGATACAGGTTGGTGGACAGCTTGGACAGAGTACACAGCAGATGCAGGTGATACCTATCAGTCTCAGACTCATGGTATTCATTAGTGTAACGCTTTTTCAGCTGCCTCCCTGCAAAGTCCTTGCACTCCTGTGGCTCTTCCTTCTCACCATCGCAATCAAGCAGCTCATCATCACTAAACAATTCCCTGTCACAAGGTCAGTGATAGCGTTACATCAGGAAATCAGGGCAAGAATGATGAAAATACAACAACACTGTTACTAAACATAGTATCACTTTGCAGACATGTGTTCACATCTACACACAAAAGCACACACACAAACACATACACAACACACACATACCAACACGCACACACACACACACACACACACACACACACACACACACACACACACACTCATAAAACAACTTTAAATGGAAAAATGTTAAATGGAAGAACAAGAATAAAAGCTACACTAACAAATCCACTGCAATTATACAATAACAAAAAATCAAAAATCAAAAAACATTAAAAAAAGATACAAAATGAGAAAGAAGAAACACCAACCTCTCTAAGTAACCAATAAACAAACCCCAAAAAATGATAATAAGAAAAAAGAAAAAGAAGAAAAAAAAGTCAATCTCAAACCACTAAACACAACACATTATAATTTTTTTTTTTTAAACCTGTCTCATTTTCAAAGTTTGAAATGCTGACACAAGGCAGTTCCCAATTTAACTAACTGCTGGAGTCCAGTTTCTTAACACTTTTATAGTTTTTATGTATGAAACAGCACATTATTTCAAACAACTGCTCTTATAACACAAAGCATGGAAACGTGTTGCTGATTCTGCCAAAAGAGAAACATAGATCCACTGGAAAATGTTTGCATGCTTTTGTCACCCACAACAGTATTTTCTGGCCAAATCTTCAGCCGACACATCTGTTATTGGGCATGTACTAAAAGAGAAGAACAAGCTCGCAGAGTCAAGGTTCTGATGCATTATAAATTCTGTCTATATTGACAGTGGCCGTCTTCGGTAGCTATTTCCTTAAAAGATTGAACTCATTTATTTTTTTCAAATATGCTCTTTTATTAATAAATGCAAACTTGAATAATTATATAATGTGCCAAATGCATTCATTTTCCAAACGCACTTTGTACATCCACAAAGACTGTATAGAAACCGACTTCAAGATAATAAGTAGTGCAATCACAAATTTTGAGGGTTTTTTTTTAATTAAAAGAGGGAAACATGCTTACAAGATAAAATGTTTTTTCAAACCAAAAATTTAGAATTCAACGCTTGCACACACATGAAGTATAAAATAATGGAAAGCAAGTCTGGAAAGCAATGAATGCAACAACACAAACACGCCTATCTACAGATATCACAAACACGCCTATCTACAAATATCACAACACATAAAGATCTCCGTCAATCTACAACAGCCAACTGAATCACACCACAAACTCAACAAGAACAAAGAGATGTGTGACAAACAGATATACAATGAAATTTCACAACAGTTCTTGGTATTGGTGACTGAACTATCAAATGTCTGTCAACAAAGAAACATTACCATTTGGGTTTTCATGGTATGTGTATGTAATTGATATGGATACACAGGTGCAAAAACATATACCTGTATACATGGCAATGTGACTCACAGATCCCCTTTGACACACGTAAAGGAATCTTTTCTGAAATCATTAACTGTATACAATGAACATACTGATCTTCACAATATATACCAATAAACCTGGCCGAACCACAAACTTAACAATTTCAAAAAAGGTAATGTCTCATATTTCTTTTTATGTGTCAAGCAGATCTGCTTATCTCCTTGACTATCTTTCTCCATGTAATCTATCTTCTTGTGAAGGAGACAATCATCTTAATTACCACTGGATTTTTTTTTTTTTTTTTTTTTTCCATTTCTGCTCCACAACAGGTCAGTAATTATAAAACAAAACCCTGACTCCACCATGTCACCAATATTTAAGAACAGTCATGGAGGTGAGAATGACTTTTTGAAACAGCTGAATTCTGTTATCCTGACTTCACTGTATCACCAATACCTAAGAACAGTTGTTTAGGTGAGAATGACTCCTTGAAACAGCATTATTCCATGATGCACTTACGAATCAGAGGCTGGACCTGTGTCCTTTTCAAGTTCAGCTCTGCTGTTGGTTTCCTCCGCCAGCTTCCTGCTTGTGTCAGTCAGTTCCTGAAACCACAAGACTCCTGCTTTTACCACTACCAGTGTTTAAACCCTGCTTAATCTAAGCAATCTATTCAGGCAGACCTAGTTTTCATAACAGCTCTCCAATATGGCAGACAGTGTGCCATAAGTGATACATATCTACGTCACACACTGCTCTCTACACAGACAAATGTATGTGTAATTAAACCTAGTTTTTGTAAAAGTTCTACAATATGGCAGACAGGGAGACATAAGTGATACATATCTAAACTCACACACCTCTCTACACAGGCAGTATTAGTATCACTATCAGTAACTCCAGGAGGCGTCACTGTGTTCTGACAAATCCATATACGCTAAACCACATCTGCAAAGCTGATGCTGCTGGTTGCCTGACCAGCAGCATAACCCAACGCACAGGCATACCTTAATCATTGTAGACAGTACTGTAAGTGACATGTATTTATACCCAAACACCACACTCAGTGCAGGCATAGTAGACAGTACTGTAAGTGACATGTATTTATACCCAAACACCGCACTCAGTGCAAGCATATCTTCATCATTGTAAGACAGTACTTTAAGTGACATGTATTTATACCCAAACACCGCACTCAGTGCAGACATATTTTCATCATTGTAAGACAGTACTGTAAGTGAAATGTATTTATACCCAAACACCGCTCTCAGTGCAGGCATACCTTCAGCATGGTAGACAGGGTGCTGTAAGTGATACATATCTAAACTCACATACTACTCTGTACACCAACGCGCCTTCAGCATGCTAGACATAATGCCATGAATGACATGTATTTAAACTCACACGCTGCTCTGTACACAGGTATACCTTAACCCTCTTGTGCCTACACCTATCCACAATTACTTTTGTCTGAAAACATACAAGGGAGTTAACTCTGTAATTTCATTATGTTTTAATTTAATTTTGATTAGAAAACATGCAAACCCTTGAAAGTCTCAGCTACAGCTTGCTACCACAGGCATACCTTCAGCATATTGAACTCATAG
Source organism: Babylonia areolata (assembly GCF_041734735.1). Classification (NCBI taxonomy): domain Eukaryota; kingdom Metazoa; phylum Mollusca; class Gastropoda; order Neogastropoda; family Buccinidae; genus Babylonia; species Babylonia areolata. The sequence continues at coordinate 34,844,375 of NC_134893.1, read as the reverse complement.
TACTGGTAGCCCTTGAAGCTCTCGGCGACGGCGGACATGGTGCGCGAGGTCTTCTCCCAGAAGTGGAGCAGGGTGGACTGGTAGTTGGCCAGCACGTGGGAGAACATGTTGCAGCGGCTGGCAGCCAGCAGGTCCACCTTCTGCATCACGTCCAGCTTCAGCTTGTCGAACCGCTGCTTCGTCTTCCGCACCTGGGCCTGCACCTGTGGACACAGCACAGCCTCATCAACACTGTTAAGAGGCCAGGTAACCAACTCCTTGACTGCTGAGCCTTGGCAGTGAAATGAAATGAAATCAGTTTGATATGCACTTGAACTGCATTTAGTACTATCTGTGTACTTTTCATTCATTCTACTGAGCAAAGGTAATGCAAAGTTTAAGTCCAAACTGAAATTGTGTTTCTTAATATTCACATTATTTTACAAAGAGAGAGAGTGTGTGTGCGTGTGTGTGTGCATGTGTGTGTGGAGGGTAAGGGGGCTATGCTAAGGCATATGAACAGTCCAAACTATCGGTAATGGCATCTTTTGTGAAAAACCATGACTCTCAAACAAGGAGGCAAGATTCCACTGGCTCTTACTGCAGCCCTGTGAGCTAGTTGGACTTTGGGGACCATTCCAGCACTGACAGTCCTAAAATGCTCTTGGGGATGTAACTTGGGTAAGACACTCTCCACTGTAATCAAATTCTAGCCCAGATAGTCAGGACAGCAGCTGTCTCCTCTACTGTTCTGATGGTCATAGAAATACTTTACTGTCACACATACATCATACTAAGAGTAAGTGTCTATTATTCTCATGGTCATAGAAATACTTTACTGTCACACATACATCATACTAAGGTAAGTGTCTATTGTTCTCATCGTTATAGAAATACTTTACTGTCATACATACATCATACTAAGAGTAAGTGTCTATTGTTCTCATGGTCATAGAAATACTTTACTGTTCTGATGGTCACAGAAATACTTTACTATCATACACAAATTACATTAAGAGTAGGTGGTTCCCAAAAAGAACACAGCATGTTCTCCATACCTTTCTGAACTTCTCCAGCTGCTTGTAGGTGTCTGGGTCCAGCTCCTCAGACACATTCTTCATCCACAGGAGGGCGCCCCTGTACTCTGTGCGGGCACCCTCCATGCGATTGATGGTCACCAGAGTGTCAGATATCGCACGGTAACGGAACGTCTCCACCTCTTGGTACAGCCGCACCAGTGGAACACGCAGCGCCAGTCTACACAGAGAACAGAAAGGTATGGTTCAGGTCACTTTCTTTGTGAACTGAAAATAGGATCAGACATGTCAGATGTGGCAGACACACAGTGCCAGTCTACACAAAGAACAAAAAGGAAAGGTTCAAGTCACTTTCTCTGTGAACTGAAATAGGATCAGACATGTCAGATGTGGCAGACACACAGTGCCAGTCTACACAAAGAACAAAAAGGAAAGGTTCAAGTCACTTTCTCTGTGAACTGAAATAGGATCAGACATGTCAGAAACAGCAGACACACAGGGCCAATCTACACCAACAACAGAGAGGAAAGGTTCGGTCACTTTGTTCATGATTTATAACAAACCAAAAACAAAAAAAGGACTGGACATATCACAAGTAGCAGCAATGGTAGCAATATCAAATGGAAACAATATAGTGGATACTGCACTTCAAACTGTCTACACTATCGCTCTCTTCCTCACACATGACACACACACATACTCACAGTCACACACACACACACACACACACAAACACATTAACTAACTCACACACACAACACATATTCAAGCGCACACATACACCTTCACATACACACATTCACAGTCACACACTACACTCATTCAAACACACACACACACTCACAAAGACCATACAAATTCACACACATTCACATGCACATGCACATGCACACACACACACACAAACCTTTGCTGTGCAGAAAAACTTTGTGATTTGCCAACCGCAGCCATCATCTTCCCTGCGCGGGTCTTGTCATGGCTGCAGTGTGACTTCAGGAAGCGGCCTGTTGCATTTTCTTCCTGAGCCACAGCTGCAACACACCATCAGTCACAATGTGAACCAACAATATACCATCAATTCACCAGTCTGAACCAGCAACAACCCAATGATCATCAATCACAATCTGAACCTGCACACCATCAATCAACAATCACATTCTGATTCTGAACCAACAACACATCATCAATCAGAACCAAGAACACCCTATCAGTGTCAATCATCGATCACAATCTGAACCAACACACCGTCAAGAAGTCTTTCATTATTGGGACAGACGAAATCAAGGTGGCGGCTTTTGTCATCAAATTTGTACAGATATCAGGAACTGCCTCTAGGTTTCTTTCAAAAGGTGTTGACTGTATACCACTGTAAATCAGAGCGGAGCTTATAAAAGCCAGACAAGTAATGTACAATGCTGTTTCTCTTGATTCACTGATAAGCATGGAAGTCATGTCCAGTTGGATGCTTTTTTTTTTTCATGTGGAAAAGCGCATTTACATGTTTCCACTTAGTTCTCACACCCCTGTATATAAGAAAAAAGAGGGGAAAAAGGCTAAAAAGCCTTTGTTCATATTTGCCACTCTTCTCTGGCAGTGGAGGGGTTAACCAGATCTCAAACAGCAGGACATTTCCACACTGACAAGGAGACTGAGGGGAAAGGATAACTAGAGAACAGATAAGCTGGGACAGACACTAACTAGAAAAAAACCCATTAAAGGCACTGAACTGAAAAAAAAAAGTTACAGACCAAGAGACAGAAAACAGTAGAACACTGATAAAGACTGACAGCTGCTCGAAAAAGAACACTGAGACTGACGAGAGGTATGTGTACTCTTACAATCAGATCACACACACACACACACAGATTCTATTTTATTTAATACATAGCTATGTCAATGTCATTTTGTCTCTCAAACTAAACTCTATTAAAACAAACACACACACACACACACGCACACATGCACACACACACACACACACACAATAAGACAACAACTGAATAAATTACTATGCCATTTTGTCTGTCAGTCTAACATATCAAAAAACAAAACAATACAAAAATTGTATAAATCAGGCATAGTGAATCATCTAATGAGCAAAACTACAACTGATGATCTTCGGTTTTGCACAGACTGGTTTATTTCATTTTTACATCAATGAGATAAAGAAGTGCACAAAAAATACATATGAAAAGACAGATAAAATAGTCAAAAGCAGATCAATTTCATAACAAAAAACACTCACCACACAATCTGTCCTGGTATCTTTCAATCACTCTCAGCAGTGACATACTTGACTGCTGAATCGCTTTAAATACCTGAAACATCAAACACTTTCTTCTACTCACCTGTACAGT
>NC_134893.1:34758502-34836002 GCF_041734735.1 Babylonia areolata | reverse complement strand
ACACACACTATGCAATAAGTAAGACCTTTAAATGGTTGTTTTTTTGTTTGTTTGTTTGGTTTTTTTGGGGGGTGTTGTTTTTTTTACGCCTATATGTTTTAGAGTTGGAAAGTTATTCTCTTAGATTGTTGTTAAGTTAATGTTGTGAATAGTATTGTTTTCTCAAGAAACAATTTGGGTCATAGTATTCCTGTTCAGTTTGAACAAGCGTTTCAAAAATTTCAATTCTAATTTTTCAAGTATATCTACATTTTCATAACCCCATATTTCTGCACCATACAACAGAATAGGTACAATCATAGACTGGTGCATGTCCAGAACAATATGTAAAGGTAAATCTTGATTTCTGGCTGACTGAAGTAAAGAACACATAGCTTTTTGAGCCTGTTCATAAATCATTTTTTTACCTTTGTAAAAAGCTCCATTTCTGCTAAATTCAATACCAAGATATTTAAAAGAATCGCCAACATCCAAACATGCATCACCAAACTTAAAAACAGGCTTTAGCTTATTTGTAAAATTAAATACCATCACTTTAGTTTTCTTTACATTAACCACTAATTTCCATTTTAAACAATATTTGTGAAAAACATTGCAAGACTGTTGTAATCCTTCTTTCATCTCCAAAAGTAAAATTGTGTCATCTGCATACAAGAGTACAAACAATCGCATGTAACTATCTAAGTCTGAAATGTTAACATTCAATAAAAGATCAACAGATGGACTCTTACACTCAGTCAAATATGACTCTAAATCATTGAAATACAGAGAAAAAACCAAAGGCAAGAGATTTTCCCCTTGTCATACACCCTTACAAATGCTAAAGAAATCAGAAATTTCATAGCTAAATATGTGAAATTAAACAGATTTTTCACCATTTAAAAACACACACGACTTAATTCTATCATACATGTTCATTATGACACGCAAAATTTTACCATTCACACCTTCATAGACAAGTTTTGGCCATAACCCACTTCTCCAAACTAAATCAAAGGCTTTTTTTTAAATCAACAAAAGCACAATAAAGTTTCTTCTTTTTCATGGAGAAAATATCCATTAGTGATTCGAAAACAAACATCTGATCTAATGTCGAATGGGACTGTCTAACTCCTGCTTGGGCCCTTGAAAGTATATTGTTTACATTGATATAATCAGTCAGTCTAGCATTTAACACTGTAGTGAATAGTTTTCCAACACAGCTGAGCAAAGTTATTCCCCTATAATTATCACAGTCAAGTGTACCACCTTTGCCTTTATACAATGGCAATATCAAGCCAGATACCCATTTTTCTGGTACACACACACACACACACACACACACACACACACACACACACACACACATACACACACATGCCCCAGATGTGCACATTTAGTTATAAGGTATCTGAACTTTGCTGACACAGGCCTGTATGTATGCATGCTTATACTGACTCAGATTTATAAGCGTAAGTGTGTGTGTGTGTGTGTGTGTGTGTCTGTCTGTCTGTCTGTCTGTGTGATTGTCTCTACATAAGTAAACTTCACACACACACACACACACACCACACACACACACACACACACACACACACACACACACACACACACTTTTGACAAGATACATCACAGATGCAGAATAGCATTACAACTTATTTTTCAGTTTTGATTCAGAACAAACATATTTTGTTGTGTACTCCTGCAATCGAAAAAAACAACAAAAAAACACCCTTGAAACAGACAGAGCATCTCAAAAAGACTCTCAACTATAACAATTATCACTGTTGAACTTTTACATGTGGTCCTGATACTTGCAGTGGAGACTATAACTGTAATTATCATCAAAATGTAGAAAAGCAGAAGAGGTCGCGGATGCCGCACATAAGAATGACGTTAAGCAAAAATGGACTTACTCTGTGGGCTCCTATAATATACTGACAACTTCAAAATAAACCTTGACCTTAACAGAATGTTCACATCATTCGGATACACATTCTACCGTCATCCTGTCGTGCATCATATCGAAAAAAAATGATAACTGCACTGCAGTGACTGCATGAAGACAGTTTTGTCGTCGATAGCAGACGCAATATAAAAAGGAAAATACTGCCATTCAGAAAAAAGAAACCGATCATCAATGTAACAGTCTAATGATACAGCCATCCACTGCACAATTTTCTACATCAATGGTGCATTCGAGACATAACAGACGCATAATCACCTCCCACACCTGTTTAGTTGTCACTCGTCATCCATTTTGATGTCGGAAACCACCGAACTGGCTCGGCAGTGTTCGGGATTAGTAAAGGGAGGACATTCACATCCTCCGAGCACGCATTTCATTATTATGATTATGATTAATATTATTGTTGTTGTTGTTATCGTTATTCTTCTTCTTCTTTCTGTTACACGACCAACATCGACTTGGCGATGACTCTGTCGTGGTTCATGCATGCTGGGTATTTTCGTGTCTCCACAACCCACCGAACATTGACATGGGTTGCAGGATCTTTAACGTGCGTATTTGATCTGCGATCTGTAGTAGTTGTATCAGTTTCAGTTTCTCAAAGACGTCACTGCCTTCGGACAAATCCATACACGCTACACCAGACCTGCTTGGCAGATGCCTGACCAGTAGCATAACCCAACGCACTTACTCAGTCCTTCAGTGCATGCTCAATTATATTCGAGCAGTTACCGGAGTGGATTTCTACAGAATTTTGCCAGATGACAACACTTTCACAGAATCACAGAAATGTTTGGCTATAGGCTAAAAGCCTTTTGCCCTCATAATCAGTGTCCATTTATGTGCTCTTGGATCACTTGTTGTGAACAAACCCTTGTTTAAATCTGGCATAGTGTATACTATATTTATCTACAGCTCAGTAAAGATTTAACTCTGTGGAAAATACATGGTTCTTAAACTTTTTGTCAATGTGATTTTTGAAGGCGTTTACCGATGGTGCATTGATGGTGTCATAGGAAAGGTTATTCCACAGATTTATGATACGGTTAGTAAAGAACTTGCGGAACTGGTTAGTTACGAAATTAGTTTTGTTTATTTTGAAGTTGTGCCCTCGAGTTTTATCGTAGTTAGCCATAGTAAACAAGGAAGAGGTGGTGCAAGGATCATAAATATTGTGCATGATCTTATATACTTCAATGAGATCACCTCTTGATCTTCTAAACTCAAGGCTAGGCATATTAAAAAGAGCCAGGGTTCTTTTTCAGTGCGCCAGGTGCCTGCTGCGCACGCAGGGACCTCGGTTTATCGTCTCATCCGAATGAATGGATGCTTAGTTTGATTTTCCAGCCAAACTTGGGAGAAAGGGCGAGCCGGGGATTCGAACCCAGACCCTCAGGCGATCATGGAATGTGTGTATTGGCAGATAAGTGTCTCAACCATTCTGCCACCTTCCACCTTAAAGTAGCAGTAGTTGTAGTGTTATTTTAGCTCATGTTTTTAATCAGTATAAATGAATGCATATCATTTGTCTTTCGTATACTTTTGAAAAAAATTTTTAATCTGTTATTCTTCTCCTTCTCTCAACTCTGTGAAGGCCGGGTCATTGCACAGAAGAACTGTTCATAAGCTTCTTCCAGATCTGTCGACAGGTCGTGTGTCCCGGATCAAAGCCCGGCCTGGGTCTCCGGCTGCAAATGGTTTCACCGAGTTCCTGTCCATTCTGCAATGTTGTCAGTCATGCAGTCGTTTCGTTCTCAGCGGTGTCTCCCTTTCGTCTTCCTCCCTCAACAGTTCCTTCGAAGTTTGTTTTAGTAAGGTCATTCAGTTCAGTGTAACTTATTACGAGGCCACACCACCGTCACGCGTTGTTCCGCCAGTGTCTTTTCTTAATGCCCATCAGTCGCACACGGGACGTCGAAGCAGCAAGTTTCACGCGACAAGCAGCAAAACTGTGCAGCGCCCCGTGTGCGAGGTATTCAGGCAGCAAGAGTCGCGCTGCCAAGCAGCAAGATCGCCGTTGCCACGCGTCAAAATCCTCGATATGCAGTGCATATAGAATACGATGATGACCAGGTTGAAGAATTCTGCTCAAAGCTTCAAACATCGTCGACAAGAAATTATTCAAGTCGAGTTCATTGTGACTAGAACCTGATGCCAAAGTTGGTATAGACGCCCAACTTGAGAAAACTGGAGGAATTTCTGCGGCTCCTATCGTAATGATGAAAATACCAATGATAAGGACTGCGCCAGCTAGAATTCCCTCCAGTTATAATGACTTGCTGTTGTTGCTAACACTCTTGGTGGGCATAAAGCATCCCGACGATGGACATGGCACTCCCCAAATGGTCAGCATCACAGCCAGATGAAAAACCGAAACAGGTCTGGCACCAATAGGGTGAAAACAAGAACGTTCCCAGGAGCTGACTATGTCAGTGACTATGACCTTGTCATTATGAACTTTCAAGTATGGTTGAGGAACAAAAAGAGAGGGGAAAACAGCTGACTCAAATTCAACCTTGAGAAACTGAAATATACTGGCATCGCTGATATTTCCAAGCAGTTATCGGAGGAGAATTCGATCCACTACTCCTGCTTGAAGATCTTGATTTCTCACAATTTCAAGCAAGTGATGACAGAACGGAAACAGCAGCAGAGGTCATTGGGATAAGCAGATGGAAATCGAAACCATAGAGCACAAGTAGTGTCCTAGAAATGAGCAACACTTTAGAGGGAACTTAAAATCACAAAAGAAAACTGAGAAAGGAGACAGGAAATACAGTGCTATGAACAAGAAGATCGGTCAAGAAATGTAGAATACAAAGGAAATTTGGATTGAACAACAGTGTGAAGACATTTGGTCAAAGAGCTTTCAGTATCAAGCATCTTCTCTCTGGAATTCTCTTCCTCTAAAACTCAGGCACTCATCAATTCTGTCCTCTTTCAAAGGAAAACTTTAAAACCCACCTGTTCAAAATGGCCTTTCGATGTGACAAAGCATAGTCCCTTGTATGTCTCGTCCCACCTTCTGCACTCCCCCTGTCCCCCCTCTCCATTGATGTATTCCTGTGGTGTGTGTGTTGTGGGTCGGTGCTTTTTGTTTTTGTTTTTTCTGTGTGTGTGTGTGTGTGTGTGTGCGCGCGTGCGTGTGTGAATGTGTGTGTGTGTGGGGGGGGGGGGGGTTTGTGCCTTTTTTCCTGCGATTATTCCTATCTGTAAATTATAGTATTGATTCGGTTTATATAGATTTTTTTTTTCCACTTCTATGTCCTCATGTGCTCGTGTGTGGTATACACTATTGTATAATTATGTATTATCCCATGTGAGGCGCTCAGAGCCCATCATATGGGGAGTTTGCGACATATAAGTACAATTTATTATTATTATTATTATTATTCCGGGAGGAGGGTGTAACAGCAGCGAAGTCGTTAAAAATCTGGCAAAGTTGCAGGCAACGACAACATTACTGAAGAACTTTTGAAACATTGTGGAGAGGCAGTTATCAGCATTCTAACTGCTGTCTGTAACCAAATCTGGCACACGGGCGAATTGCCCACACCATGGACCCAATCACATATCGTCACCCTCCCCAAGAAAGGAAATCTCCACCACTGCTAGAACCACCGCTCCAGATCAGCCCATCAGTGCTAGCAAAATGATGCTCAAAATCATGCTGAACAGTTTGCAGCCACAAGCAGACAGATACCGTCATTGCTAAAGGATAGGCTGGATTCCGCAAAGGCAGGAGTAGGCTACCATCAAACAAAATTAACTTTAAACCTCAGTGCGTACCCTTTGCGAAAAAAAACACCTCCAACACCAGATGGAATTATGCCATGTTTTCATAGACTTCAAGAAATCATTTGACAGAGTCAGACAGGAAGGACAGCAAGCACTAAGGACCAAAAGAAAAGAAAACAAAACAAAACAAAAACCATCCAGCAAAAGCTTATCAACACCATATCCTGCAGCAGCGATATATTCCAAATCTACCAGTGCACGGTATTATTCCACTTGTCTATATATTTGATTTTGATATTCATTTTCAAATGCATCATTTATCATTTCTCTCTTTTTCATGTAGGCTCTCACGACCTTACTAGCTCATTGGGTCAATAGTGCGCAGGTAAGGCATATGTTACAGTTTTTGTTTGTTTGTTGTTGTATTTGGTGTTGCGCGTATACCGTTGCTCAACCGGTCCGCACCGACGCTTTGACAAAAGATAAAAATAATTAATGTCAACAGCATTGTCACTGTGAGAGAGAGAGAGAGAGGGGAAGGGTTTTCACTAGCGCTTCAGTTATATGCCGTACAAATTCAAGTTACTATTTTCGGATGATCGTGACCAATTCAGCAACAATTAGCTTTCTTTTGGCTTTGTGCAAAACATACAAAGGAAGAGGGCGACAGAGGGAAAGGAACGACAGATGGCACTGGAGCGTGAGAGAGAGGCCAGACAGAGAGGGGCCGGGGGGCCTCGGGGGTGCCGGAGGGCGGGTAAGCGGGTGGGAGGGTGCAGGGGGGTCTGAACGTTGTGCCCCCCCCCCCCCACCCCCCACTCACTAATCTAAAAATAGATCAATAGATCAGTGTTGTGGCCGTCGGTATGTGCATGGAGGGCCACAGGTGTTATCGGCAGGAAACGTCATCGACACACAGCCTACTTACGTAGCCAACAGGTGAAACTGTCCACATCATAGTGCACTCCTGTCCCATCTGTGTGTGCGTGTGTGTGTGTGCGCGTGCGTGTGCATTCCTATCATTTACCTTGTACCTTATCTTTCACTTAACTATATTTTTCAGGTATTCACATTTATTGGATGTTTATGTTTTACACAAACCTATGTAGGCTCTCATGACCTGATCAGCGCCTTGGGTCTGGGATCTGCTCCTCTTACTTTTTTTTTTTTTTTTTTTTACTAAGCAGTAGTTGTGGTGCAGTCTGCATAGATTAGTTTGCACGCTTTGACACCTCCTTGAAACCGAAATCCCGTGTGTGTGTGTGTGTGAGGTCATACATGCAGATGACTGACAATACAGTTTTGTTTCAATGTTGTAGTCTGCATGCACATTTTATTCCATCAAGTATTTTTTGTGCTGATTTACATGAGGTGTCTTAAAGCCTGGAATGTTGATATGTGTGAATTTTTAAGTGGATTTAATGAGTCTGTGCTTCATGTTTCAATAAGCCAGACAGCCTCGCCTTGCCTCATGTTTCAATATCAACTGCTTTTATGTACAGCACTTGATTTATATTTCAATGTACACTGTCCCCCTCTCTTCAGTGACATTGTATTGTATGTATTATTTGTGATGTTGATTACAACAGTGCATGTGTGAGTTTTGCTTTGTACAGTATCAACAGTGCTTATTCTTAATGTATGAAATGTATTTGCTGTTTTTTGTTTCAAGTTTCACTGGCCAGATAATTTCTCATTGGGAGTATTTTTGTCATGCCAAATTTTTTTTTTCACTTGGGAATTAACTTCTCAATGGCATATTTTTGTCATACCAGACTCCAGCTTGTGCTTACCCCAGAGAGAAGACCACCACCTCATCCAACCTCTGTTCCCATGGAGCTGCTGTCTTACCAAAACTCACCACATAAAGAAAGTTAGAAGCTTAGATCTGGGCATGAAAGCCACAGAATCCAGTTACAATTTTCTCTTCTTATTAGGATCAGGCTGACAACGAAAACAATGTTGATGAAGAGGTCAGTTTATGTTTGGGACTATTATTATGACAAGGTTTTGTCTACACTTCCTTTCATAATGCACCCAAAAACATTACTACATTAAGGGTCAGAATAATGCATTAATGAAGAGACTGACAACTGACGGTGTAGCCCCAGTCTCTGATTTACAACCGTAGCCCCAGTCGCTGATTTACAACCATAGTATAAGTCTGCTCTGGGTAACAGCTGGCCTTGAGTTGAATCACAATCAATGACATTGCTATGAGTCTTGTTGTGTTTGATTTGAATCTAATCATCAAGATCTGGTTACTTTCATTTTGAGATTCATTTCAGGAAACATGATATGGGATTTATCTATTTTTTCAAGCCCATCAATTATCCATCACCATACTGTCTTGTTTCATAAAAAAAGGATAGTCAGCTTGGGAGGACATGCTGTGCTGGTTTCCCTCCATATTATCCGTCAGCTGTATTCTTGCTACTCTGTGACAGCTTTTGTAGAGAGTAAAGTTGGTTCTTGTCTTGCTAATGATCAAATTCAGTACAATTTTTGCATTATGCCGTCTGATTCCATTCATTGCTATGAAACATAATATTTAAATCAATGGTCAATAAAACTATTTCTATGTGGATCACCATGCAGAAATAATACAGCCAATATGGACAAAAAAATTAAAAAACAATCCAGAGCATACTTATGTTGAGGAGAGCCGGAAAGAGCCACAAAAGTTGCAAAAATTAAAGCATCTTATTGTAAAGATTTGCATGTAATTAAAAATTGACAAGGGTCCACAGTTCTTTCACAAGCATCTAGGGACAATGTAGGGTTACAGATTTAGTAACTTTATATTTGCAATCAAATAGAATAATAACTATTGTTCTGTATTTGTGGGCTGCGACTCCTCTGTTTGTTTCTGCAAGTTAAAAATTTTTTTTAACAAGTACAACTGTTGAATCAGCCACACTCAATATTCCCGGGGACAGACTACTACCAACTCGGTAGCTGGAGACCATCCCCGACCCTGCAGGTCCCCAGGTGCTGGATAGGGGGCTGCCCTTTGACATGAGGGTAAAGTTATATTCATTGCCCTGGGTCAACGAACTGGCAATGTTCCTATCAGGATGGGGCAGGGCTGCAGGTGGCACTGCTGCGCTCAATGAAATACCCAATGTGTCCTACGATGGGTTCATCGTGCGATCAAGAGGTGCCCTATAAACCTACACGGTGCACTCTTAACAAACTACACCACCACAGATCACTGCCTATGACATAAAAAGCCAATTTGCAAGGCTGGAACATCAGCTATCCTTGATTACTTTTACACATTGCATACACTCTCAGTTCAGTTTGTGTTAGCTTATCCCTGACCACACTCAACACAAACACAGCATCATAATATTAAAATTTGTTTACTGTTTTTTTTCCATCTTCCAATTCAATTTGTCCAAACATGTACATGAGCTCGAAGCTGAAAAAGGTCCCAAAAACAACAACAAAAATACCTACACAGTTCACACATCTCGAGCAGACAACAAGAACATACATGTTGAACAAGGGCACTGACCACTGCACATTCAGACGGCAGTAACTACAACAGCTGCATTCAGCAACTGTTCAGACACAAAGCAGTGGCAGAAAGAAATAAAGCACAAAATTCTATGCAAACTCGATGAGTGTGATGTATATTGTGAAAATAAATATCTGTATAAATGAAACCTGTGAAATAAAAACAAAAATGATCCATGTGGATGAACAACTAGCACAGCAGATGCGTACTGTTCACAAATGATTCACTGTGAACATTGTACTCATTAGGCTTCCATGCCAATCATTCAAAAAACACAACACTACTAACATGTATCATTATCATCAAATCTAACCACAACATTAAGAAACAAAAACAATATATTATCATCTATGATGACAGATCAACAATCTGTCATAATGATGCAAATTCTGAATGTACATAACAGTTTATCCAGGTTGGAAGCATCAAGTATAAATGTCTCTCTTTTATCTTACACTTAATTTGTAGCCTGCATCTGTATGGCTTTAATGTTAGATTAATTTTCAAATGTTAGACTGGATAAGACTATTAACATCTGTACAGTGCAATTTTAAAAGCTATTAACTATCACTCTGATGAAACACTGCTTTCAAAATTTTCAGTTTTATGTTTGAATAAAATCTTTCCCCCCTTTACAAATTAACACATTAATTTAACACAGAAAAAAAAATCACACTAAAATGAGAAACAAAACAAAAATACAATGAACAAACAATTGCAAAACCCCCAACAAAACAATAACAATTAACATACAAACACAACAACAAGGGATAGAGAAAGAACAGAGAGGGGAGAGGTCAGGTGATTACAATTAAGTCATGTGAATCACATTACAAGTACTGATTGTTCCCATTTTGGGGGTGGTAATTTGAAATGTTTTACCTCTTCAAACATATTACACAAAATTCTTCTGAACAGTTTTCCAATTACAAAGAAATGAAAAAAAAAAGAATGTACTTACACAGCAAAACAAAAAGATATCACATGGTGCTAGCGTTAGTGAGGAAAACTCATAAGTTAAAAATGAACACCTTCTCAAAGTTTAGCTTGATCCCCCCTTCCCCTTAAAAAACAAACAAAAAAACAAACAAACAAAAAAAAAAAAAACCAAAACAAAAAAAACCCCAAAAGACATTGAGCTTGATAGGGAGTATAGTTTTCCAATTTGCAATTATTTGCACTTTGTGCCTTGAGGGAGAAAATCCGAATTAACATTCATAAAAAAAAAGATAAAGAAAAAAATAGTTTGAATAAAAATATAACATTATTCCCCTCAAAATCTTTAAAAACAAGAATGCTTGTTGTTAATAATCTCTAAAACTGTATCTAATATTCAGCCTTCAAGCTTAACAGCTCATCTGTGACTGATTCACCCCAAGAAAAAGGTGATATAAAAGATAATTTTATGTAAATACTGTAAATGATTTGAATGAAATTTGCATGAATAAACATAAACATCCCGACAAATCTTTTTTCTATCCCGTAGATTTTCACTACACTCAGGAAGAGGTGCACTACTGGATGATATGATTTTTATATGTCACTTGGGATGATTTTTTATGTCACTTGGGATAATTTTGTTTCAAGGTTTAATTTTGTGCCAAAACAGTGCAATCGTAAAATATTTGGTTTCAGTCCATTTTGTAACTGATGATAATTTTTAATGACATGGACATGATACGTTAAGGAGAGGAAGGGGCATAAGCAAATGCCAAGATCAACACAGTGAAAAGACATGAACATTACTCATGTTTTGAAATGCCATCATCACCTTCCCCACACACATCACCCCACACACATCACACGATTCACAATGGCACCTTCAAAGGAAGCAGGTACCACAGTATGTGGCAGATTTTGCGCCAACTGATTATCCAACTGCTGAGTTCCCTAAAATTAAATTTAAAATTTAACACATTAGCATTTTAAATTTAAAGGAGATTCCATTTTGGGGGTCTTTTCAGTTCGAAATCTATCTCAGAATGGAAAGAAGTGAAGTCCCACAGTGAAAGGGAAGAAAACAAAATTCAGTGTACTGAACAGTGTAGGGGAAAAAAAACCAACCCAACCAAAGTGAAGTCTTCCCAGTCATCGTAACTTTTTGCCTTTGTTAAGTTGGCTGAATAACCACCACAAAAGGCACGCCTTCTAAAGCTCACGTGATGATGAATTCAGTACCAGCTGATACCTTTATCAGCCTGAACTCTTCATAAACAGTTTCATAAGTCATTCTTGCTTTCAGTGCGCTTCCAAAAAAAACAAAAAACAAAAAAAAAAAACAACAAAAAAAACAACAACCCATCTTTAAAATATACAAACAATTATACTGATCTTCACTCTATAAGTCTTTTTATTAGAAAGGATGCCAGTTGACTCTGAACTGTTTTTTGTTTTTTCTGAAATACACTCAATGTCCATGCTCATGGTAGTACTGAGAACATGACACAAGAAAATATGGGTTCTTTAAAATCTGATTCACATTAACAATTTATCTACGGCATCTTTTCCCTGCTCTGGGGCCAAATTTTCCACTCATTGTGTATCACGCTTTTCTATTCCTTCCTGGAACCATGCAAGTTGTGTTCATTCTTGACACCAAACATTTTCATTTATTCACTTCCAACTAAATTAATGTCACCATAATGAAGCATAGTTAACTCAAATTAACTTTTAAAAAGCTATCAACTGATCTAAAAGTTGAAGTGATAACTGAAGCGATAATGTCCACAAAAATCAAACCGTCACTCATTCTACCCTTTTTAATTACGTTTTTGTTTTGATAAATTAGCAATAGTTATCTGCTTATTATCATCATTATAATCACTGTTGCTTATATTATAGTCCAGCTGACCGCATCGGGCTGTATCAGGACTGACCAACTACACAAACGTCCAACTGCGTTAACGCAAAACTATCAGATATAACATACATAAAATTTAAAAAAATCATCAAGCAAAACCTACATAACACAGTTCATGACACTATCTTAGCCACTTAGCTCCTTAGGGCAAATAAAATTAGGCCACGCTGAGGATGTAAGCTCTTCTGCTTAATTTATCATACCCAGATTACTAAAAATCAAACAAAAACAAAAAAAAAACAAAAAAAACCCCCACCAACCCAATTGTAAAAAAGGAAAAAAAACAAAACAATACTTCAATTTGTTCAAAGTCAAATAAAACATACATAAAATGCTCAAGATATTCTAGAAGAATACAGGTGAATGGACCAGAGAGGCAGCAAATAAGAATGGAAGAGATGACAAAAAAAAAAAAAAAAAAAAAAAAAAAAAAAAAAAGGGGAAAAGCCAAAAACAAAGACAGCAATCAAGAAGAGGGTATTTCCAGCACAGTCTCCGGCATTACCATACAGGACAAGCACAGAGGATGGCAGAATCCACATTTGTAAACATAACTTTATCTCATATTAAGAAACATATTGACTAACACCAGGAATAATTAAAGGAAAGGATCAACATGTTATAGCTCTACCCTGGGCTGAAATTAATAGCAAGGTTGATTCTTTCAATTTGCAGAAAACCAGTATGTGAATTTACTACTTATAAGATTACACAGGTACACAACATAGCCAAATCAATAACGTACAGCCCATGTAGATGGCACTCCCTAGAATGATCACTTTAATTACCAGTGTATAAGGCAGTAACGACGATCAATGATCATTTGTGAGAAAAATGTCAATTTTAAATTACTAAAAATCATTACTGAACAGTAACAGGTAGGTTGGACTTTTGAGAACACTTTACAGTTGTATCTATGTCATAGTTCACAGGTCAATTTTAGTCCATGAGAAATGCAAACAAAAGCTGGAACCATTTTTCCCGACACTGAACAGTGGTCAAAGTAAAACAGAACTATTTTAATAACTCCAGAAATTATATATATACACTTTGCACTGAAAAAATTCAACATAAAATGAACACTACTATACAATGTAAACATAGCAGATCACAAGTACCTTATGCTTTTAAAAGGTGTATTTCAAATTCTCATTTTTTTTTTTTTATACAAAAACCGTATTTCAAATTCTCATTTTGAAAACAAAATAACTTTTTATACAAGTGCCCAATAAAATCTTTAAAAAAAGAAAAGAAAAAAAGAAAGAAAAAAAAGAGAGAATAAAATGAGGGAAGCTAAATCAAAACAGGAGGCAAAACCAACTTCCAATTTTGAAGAGGGAGGGGAGGGGGAAGAAAAAAAGTAAGGTGAAAGAGGTTAGATTTGCTTCAGCAAATCTGTATAAACCAACCTTTCACATCATCACAGAGACTGATACTATATCAAGGAAACATAAATTGACTAAAGAGAGATACATACATATATAAAGAATGTATGTGTCAAGAGATTTTGTGTGTGTGTGTGTGAGTGTGTGTGTGTGTGTGCACATGCGCGCACACATATAATGTGTGAATCCTAACTACCAGCAGGGTATATTTCCTCTGCTTGCAAGATTAATCAAGTTATCAACAGAAATTGAAAATGTAGTTTGTACCGCCTTTTTAACCATAATATTTTTAGATGACACTTTTACACAAAACGTGAAAGATTGGGCAAAATTAAACAAAGGGGTGAAATCATACAAGTGTTATGTGTTAATGTATTTTACTATTTCATCTCCTAGAGCTCAAATTCTTTGAATGAAAACAGTATTAAAAAAGAAAAAAAGAAAAGAGAAAGCATTGCAAAGTGCTCCCCACTTATACAAACCAACAATCATAGGATAACCTTTACATGTTCTGAGTATCCATTTTAAGATGTGTCTGATGAAGTAGCTTCACTAGATTACACCATTACTTTCTGTGCCTGTTTAGCAAGAAGCAATAACTTCTTGATAATAACTGAGGTAAATCTGACCATGTGGTAATTCTACCATATGGTAATTCTAAATAAAGCTGTAGAATAATAACTAAGTTATGAATAAAGAGCTTCACAGGTCATATTCTGTCAATGAATAATCATGTACAATGAAACAACAATGAAACAAAGTGACTTTCTAACAATGGAAAACTGTGTAATGTCCTAACGGTGAAAAATACAACCCAAATTCTTGCATGAAAAAAAACAACAAACTATCAGAACTGGTCTATTTGTGCCTGAAACAATCAAAATAAATGAAACTTCTTACAAAAAAAAAAGAAAAAAAGAAAAAAAAAAAAAGAAAAAAAAAAAGAAAAAAAAGAAAAAAAGAAAAGAGGAGTCACCATGACAAAATTTAGTGCAACATGAGATTCATTCCTTTCCAAAATTGTTCAATTACTTAAAATGCATGCATTGCACTATCTGCTCTGCTTTTTGCCTATGTATTTATGAGGACAAATACACAGTGTGCCACCACATTCCCAAAACACAATTAAATGTGGGAAAAAAAGGTCACTGTCTTGCACAATGACAAATTGCAACTGACATTCACAATCCTGTTTAACTCTCTCCTGCCAAACACCGTAAACTGTATGTGCTGCTCCAAAGCACACACAAGCAACTGGCACTCACTCGTTCATCTTTTAATACCTTTCACCACACACATGGTCAATCATTTATCAATTTTCAGTCAGTTCATTTGGTTCATAATGTCCAAAACATAAGATCATTCTTACAATATTCAACTTTTCTCCAACTGTCTCAACTCTGCATTCAGACACTTTTCAAAGTTAAATACAATTCTGGATTCTAAAGTTAAATATGCTTCTGGAGGTAGAATTTAAATACAAACGAGGCAAAGCCTTCATGGCTCACATGTAATTCAAGTTGCACAACAACAAAACTGAAAACACTGATAGGGGTGAAGGGGTAGGGAAAATGGGAGTGGGTAGTTACCAGTTCATGATGATCCCGAACATATTTTTGCACACCATCAGAAATAAGTGTTTGTTAACTGAAGGCGAGTGCTGGAAACAGAGCAAGTCTATCTTAAGCACCTTTTGGCATTTCACTGTTTTATGATCATAATATGTATCTATCAAACTTTCAAACCTACCCTGCTTTTATCAAAACTTTCCAGCTTTGATAACTCATAAAAAAAACCCCGCGAAACGCATTTCCTGACCGAATACACACAATATCACTCTGGACAATTCAGTTTTTTTTCATAACCTTTCTCACACACTGAGCAGTGCAGAGTGAAGGTCAAAGAAAGACATTACAAAAGAAAAAGGCTACTCCCTGTCAGAATCCATGAAAATGAACGCTAGGAAACTCTTTGACTGTTTTGCTTTAAATAATGGCAGAAGGTGACCATTGTATACTTTAAAAGATTAATATGCACATGCATTGCTAAAAAAAAACAAACCTTGATACTAAATGTGACAAATTGTGGACTATAATTCAAATTTATTGATTTGTGATGTATTCAGGAACATTATGCAGTAACAAGTAAGTGATAAGGTCTATGCACACATCTTTCACGGAATAAAAGTTAGTGTTTACTTTCCTCTCATTTCAATAATATGTGATCATGGATTATAAATTTGATTCACATGCTCCTTATGAATATTTACGGGAATATGTGCAACACTGTTTACTGATAGAATTACCACTTGGGCAAATAAACATTGCGTAATACCTTCACACTGAGAGTAAAACACAACTGCCTTTGTATGCCTTGAGATATTTTAAACTGTAATGTTTTAGATCAGCGAGATCCATATGTAAGATAATATTTCCCATAGTATATTCAGAATGATGTCCCATTACTTGGCAAAATGCTGTTCCCAGCCCATAAATGAAGTAATATCACTTCCACACTAAGCAGAACTTCCAATTTGAACTAAAAATGATAAGTTTTTTAACCAGTGTAACAGACAAAAATGCAAATTTTATGTGAATAAAAAATAAAAACGCAACAGTGACATAATTTTGGAAACATTTTTGGCTTCTTAATATTTTCTGTGCCCTTCCCAATGCATTGTCATAATTAGAGTGTGTGGAAAGAACGGATTTGTTCCTATTTTAAGCTAAATTCCCTTTCAACAAGACATTTCGGGAAAAAAATGAATTTGTTACAGTTTGCCACATGACTCACACAAAGACAACTCAAACACAGGGTTATTACACTGAAGCGCATTGTCTGTAAACACGCAAGCAAAAAAAAAAAAAAAAAAAAAAAAAAAAAAAAAAAAAAAAAAAAAGAGGACGACGCACAAAAGCAACACCCACCTCTAATCATGCACAGAGCAAGTCACATGAATTCAACACGTATTTGTGTGTGTATTCACATGACCCCAGGAAATCTTGTCAGATTCATTGTACCTGTATTGTGACATTTTCAAAGAAAATACTGTTCTGAAGCCAATTTATAACATTCAGTATATATATATATATATATATATTTTTTTTTTCTCTCTCTCTTTTTTTTTTTTGACTGAATAACAGTGCTTTAACACCCCTTTCTTATCCTACACATATTAATAGAAATAGTCATGTTTAGCCAAAGATGTATGTAACAAGTGGGGTGTGGGGGATGGGGTAGGATAAATGAACCATTTCAGATTTTCAATATTAACACAAAAGAATTAACAGAGAACATACTTTCTTCTCTTTCATTATAGCATCAAAAGACAAACAAAATCTAAACACAAGAACCAATTAAGTCCAAAGACATACAGACACAGAGATTTTTTTCTTCCTACATACAATGTACACATTAAACAGAAGAACCAAATGAAGTCACATTGCAGTGAATGTAAGCCATTCTTTTCTTTTCTTAAATTTATTTTTTTCTTAAACATTTATCTTATACTTTAAGACTCCCTCCAGTACAGTCCAAACAGCACTTCCTGGCCATAGCTGCTTCATTTCTTTTTCAATGTCTGCTTTGAGAATGCAGGCATGTTACTGAGCATCCATTCAATTTTCATCTTGGTCTGATTACTGTAGGGACTTTTATTGTCTTTTAACAACTGTTCTTTCCAAATTTATTTTTATAATCCCCCCCCCCCCTCTTCAATGCTTCATTTTAAATGTGGAAATGAACTAAGTTTCTATCCAGAAGTCATAATAATTTTATAAGATAAACACACAGTTATACCAGCAATTTACCAATGTGGATTTAAAAAAAAAAATTTTTTTTCAGCAAGCTTTAACTTATTTATGAAACAAAAAACACTTTCATTCCTAGAAAATAACTGATCAGGGATATTAGCAGACCATGCTTATTCAGACAGATGAACAGCTGACACTTCTTGACAGGAATGAAGCATCATCCAGGCCTAAAAATGGCAGGAATATATTACAGGATACAATTTTCAAATAATTTTGGTCCCCAATATGTGCATGCAAAACATACCAAGACATGTTTTTAGCCACCTTGAGTATAACTATGGGTTTGAAAATGGGCTGTTGGAATTCTTTTCTTGCTTTGTAGGCTGTAATATTGTAAGGTAACGATTCAACTTATGTAGTACTGTGATCACTGCAGCACCAGCCGCTGTAACAAAATGGTTAGTGTCACAGAGTGATGGCTGGAAGGATGTGGGTTTGTTTCACAGTGGAGGTGGATTTATTCAAGCCTGCAGCTGGCTCCACCTCAAGCTGAGTGCGCTGGGGACTTAAACGGGAAGATAGGGACCACACAGATGAGTATCACCCAATTCATGGATGCATCGTTTGGGTGTGTTGGTCAAATTTCCTGACCAACACTGCTAGCTTAAGTATCTCTCAGCCCTGGTTTATGCAGGAATATTATTATGAAAGGAAGCATAGAGTATAGCCCTGTCAGATAGTCCTAAACCTGAATGAACCCCCCACAGTCCACAGCATCATCATCACCCTTCAACATCAATAAACAAAAAAACAAAAATCCCAATTTCTGTGTGCTCTCATGGTTAGCTAAGTTTCAAACCCCCTCCATTTCCATGCTGAGGTGAGTTCTTAGGTCTTCAGCGTCAGTAGATTCATGGGGAGTAGATTCATGTTGGAGGGATGTTGTGGCGGTCTCCACGTTTTGGGTAATGCTCATTCCGCAATTAAGTAATCATTGATGTCAGTAGGGGGCGTAGTAATTTGTGTCTGAAGTATGTTAAATCAGAACAAGCACAACTAAACACCACCAAAGTGACTCTGCAGCAGTGCTGGATCTCCTCTGGTGAGTGGCCTAATCCTGGCGACCAAAGACTAATAGTTCCCTATGAACTGTAACAGACGAACCCTGGTTTGGTTATGTATTCCTGGGAGACTTAAGAATGAACAGCGAGGGCGTAATGCCACTTAAAAAGGAAGTTAAACAGTGTAGATGATGGGGCAGGGGGGTGGGGAAATCAATGGACCATCTACCTACCTGTCTTTGCTTTTCCCAAGTTATGTGTGAAAATGATGACTTTCCTGTCTTGTTATAATAATGTTTTGACTGAATATTCCAAGTTATAATATCATTGACTTTAAAACTTGAATTGTAATCTCAGATTTCTGGAACTCATTAAAAGTAATGCATAAAGTAACATGTTGCGGATAAATATTAACACTTCTAACAGTTCAACATAAGGAACTACAAAGGAACCCGTGGCATACAAGTGCATTCTGCCAAGCTCACTTATGGCACTTTTTAAAGCCTGGTTTTAAGATAAATATCTTCCAGGACCCAACACAACAAAAATTTGTTACAGGAAACTTCAAGCCTCCAGAGCATTCTATACACAGTCAGTCAGGGTATCAGAAAATGCATGAAAACACTTTGAGCATCCACAATTACAGAATAGGTCTACTAATGTGTGTATTGAAGTTTTGGAAATGTTAATAAATCTAGATGTCTGTCATCATACAAGTCAGTCCCAAATGCATAATGCCATTGCCAATAATTAGCAGCAAATACATGGTGCAAATTATGCTCTGCTTGTGTACTATATAGTGTTACTTTGCTCCATGCATGACATGATACTGAGCATGAGTGTTATATCATGCACATACATGCATACCCCAAAGTCTTACCATCAGAAACAGATGATGTAAAAATCTTACACAAAATGAAAATTTCAGAAAACATTATACTCTTCTTTCCTGATTCATGGCCACCATGACTGATAGAAAATAAAGGCGCTTGCTGAGAGTGCAAAAACTTTAAGCTTTCCCCTTTCTATCTAGGTATGGCTAATGGTTAATGTATTCCTTTCTAAGATCTTACTATTTTTTTCATAAAAATTTTATCTTTTTTTTTTTTTTTTTTTTTTTTGAAGAGAGACATGCTCTCATCTTTTTTTCTTTTTTTTTTTTTTATTAATTGATCTCACACATTCACTTGTGATAGCTAGCCATCTTTTCAAACAAGCGTGCTTTCTCTAACTCTGGCTTTCCCATACCTTATTTTTGGCTTGCATGCATGCACACACTGTTTGTTACAATTTCCTTTTCATTAATAGGTTTGTCCATCAGTGAAAGAAGGTGCCAATCCTCCCCCTCCTGTAACATGTAATCCACAGTTGTGACATCTAGAACAGTAATTTGGCTTTTCGTTTTCAAATATGGCAATTTCAGGTCATAGCCATGTATGGACACAAACTATTATTTATGGGCACTGTAAGACTGTGCATGACTGTTAAAATTATTTAACTACTTTTTACAGCTGTTAATAGTAGCTCTAGATAATAGTTTTTGATGACAAACAGATCAGTAACCTCTGGTCTGGTCATTATCTACAGCAAACATATAGAAAAACAAAAATCATGGGAAAAAATATTAAAAGCATTTGTATGTGTGTAAAACTGACATTTGTTCTGTAGTTGCTCAAAGTAGTTTATCATGTATTGCTCTTTGCAAGGATCACAAGAATTTATCCTTTATCCTCCATCAACATCATTTTTTCCATTTTCAAAACATTTTCATTTTGAATGGTATCCAGTGAACCAAATACTGAACTGTTGTGGAGAAGTGATGCCGCCAGCAAAAGCATTCCCCATGCTTCAGCAGGCCAAATCTTGGGCAGAAACCTTCCACCGGTTTGTTGAGGAGGGTGAAGGGCTGTGACAGCACTGTGCAATGGCAGAGGAGGGAGAGCAAGTACCACTCATCCCCTTCTTGCTTGGGAAAAATATTCAGGAAGGTCTCTGTCAGGATGGAAGAAGGGATGTTGGGGGCTTCAGATTTTCAATTTCCATTCTCTGTTGTTGAAGCACCATTATTCTGCAAAACACAATCCTGCTAGTTCATTAAGTGGAAAGGAAAACAAGCACAAAAAAACAAATTCAACATATTACATGTTCATTTTGATGGCAGAGATATAGCAAACAAGTCTTGTCATTGAAGAACACCCACAGAAACAACAGGTCTCAACATCATCTTTTGGTAGCAGTATTGTTTTATTTCATTAGTACTAACTGGCTGCTAATAGAAGGAATGACATGGCAGATTATAGAAGGAATGATATGGCAGATTTGGCTTCTAAACTCTGAACTTAGATGGCATCAATTTTATTGGTCTATTTTGCCAAATAATGACAAAGACTTCTGACCTCTAACTATACTTACTAAAATGAATGGAATGACCAGAAAAATACAAAAAAATTTTGTTTTCTATATCACTTACACTTGCTGAAAATCGCTAATCTTCAACTTAAGAGACACACATATGGGCAACCCAGACAAATTTTGTAACATGTATAAAAAAAATAAAATTAAAATAAAATAAAATAAAAAAAGCAGCCCGCAAAAAATACCACCAACATATCTAAAAACTGTCTCACACAGTTGCCACTAATGAACTGTAGCGACTGGCAAACTTAAGATAAAAACAAGATACGGTCTATACACAAAGTTATCATAAAGCTTGACTATTATAAGTTCACGATAAAAGGTGTGTGCTAAGTAAATTGATCTCATAAAATCACATCAGATCCCACCCTGAAAAAAACCTGTCAGACTGAATTCAGTTCATTTGTGCTTATCCAGATGGAAATAGCACTAACAGGCTGGTAACTTCATGACTATTGATTAAGTAATTTACAGAAAATTTATTACAGACCTTTGTTCCTGGATAGTAGACTGAATTTCTGCAGTACGCACATTGGATCGTGCCCGTTTCAGTTCTACAGACACTCGGCTACAATGAATACTGCTAAAGGCCAAGGAATCTTGATGTAATCTCTCAGCCTGAAAAACAATTTGACACAAATCAAAGATGAAAGCATTAACAGCTGTGAGAAATGATCAAGCTAATAATAATAGTGCCCAACTGTCAGGTCCAGAAATAGACAAAAAAGCAAACAAAGGATGCAAAAGCCCTCATGACTTATGATTCCAACTGAATTAGCTACACAAAAACAAACAAAACAACATATACAAAAGCTAACAAAACAAATTTACACACCAGAAAACAGTTTAAGTGATTTCAAGATTTCTGACTTGCGAATTTTACTTGGGAAGGTTGCAGTGTTGTTTACACTTAACCCTTTGCCTACCACATCAGCTGAGATGGACCACAAAATTTTATCCTGCTGATTACCAGACTGACCAAGATCAACCACAAAATACTAGGTCAATTACTTTCACTATTGCGTACTTGTAAATCCGATTGAAACAAAGTCTTCACTCAAAGATGACCTTTAAAAAATCAAAAAGAGCCAAATATTCTGAAGAAGTTTAACATTCTGGTGTTTTTTAAAAATTGTGTTAATTTATAGTCTGTGTGCTTGAACTGTATATATTTTTCAACTGGGTAAGGCTTAGTTGCATTAGAGTTTATATGATGTTTATCTTAAGCATGAAACGTTTAATATTGAAAATTGCAGAAATAAAAGGAGATACATTTGTGCAATCTACCTTAAAAATGTGAACAGATATCTAACAATGAAATGCAATTTGTTGCTAGGTCTACTGCCAAGTCACGACAATGAACATACTTTCACTATGGTTTCCATGTGAGTGGAGTATGGTCTCACAAACTACAGTAAACTTTGTTACATTTACACCTCATATCACAATGTTTTTTAGTCATGTTCTAAACCTGTACAAAAATTATTTTTCAAAGTTTTGTAACCTTACCTGTCTTTCCATCTGTTCCGCTTGCCACCCCAGCACATGTCCAATTAGATTCTCGTTGTAGTAGTTACTAAGTGATGGACTCAGTGTAACTGACTGCTGCGATTTCAGTGCTGCAGCAGACAGTGCACTTGTGCCGATAGCTGGAGCATCATGGCAGCTCCCTGCACTAGGTGTTGGACTGCGACTGAAACATACACACAGCGTATTTTGGATGGATGATCCCATCTTGTGCCTCTCCTGTGTATTATTGTCCCAGACTTGCTGCACAGATTACATGAAGTGGAAGGCAAGTCTGAACAGACAGCCTTATAATACTTACAGGCTCAATGTTTCGCAGTCTTAACACCACAAACTGACATGTGATTTTCGCATTTCTGTTTATACCATCTCCACCCCCCCAAAAGTCGAATTACACTTTCTACAACCTGGAAACCCAGTTTATCTGGAAGAATTGCATTCTTACAATTGGAATTTGTGAAAAGAACTTTCCCCCCTTCTATATTAAAGTCAATTTTGGTGTTGATAAAGTATTTCCAGAGGAAATGAATGAAAGTTTGCCATGGACACAAACACAGACTCACACAGAAAACTGCAGCATGGTCATTTCATTGACTGACTATGTTTATACATGTGACCCAAAAAGTAATGATCATGAATGAATTTAACATTTCAACAGTAAAATAAGATACCATTTTTGATATAGTCAAAACAGGATTGGGAATAGAAGAGAACTCAGGAACTTGTTAATGTCAATAGCTTAACAGCCCTAATGACATGGGGGTACAATCATAGAAGGGAGTGGGGAAGATAATAAAAACAACAAAAAAACCCACAAAAAACAACACACACACGCACACACAAAGAGGCTGGAAGAACCTACCAAAAAAAACCCACCAAAAAACAAACAAAAACAAAAAACAACAAAAACAAACAAACAAAAAAACAAAAAAACCTCAACCCCAAAATTTGTTTTCATTGACTTGACTACAAGATTTATTTTCACTGTCTGCAACTGACCAGGAAGAGCGCTGACTTGTGTCAGACACTGGACTCTCACAGCCGTCTTGCTCTCTCTGGTGCTCCTGATTCTGGTCCCTTACTAGTCCCTCTTCCATCCCATGGGAGGATGAAGTAGGCATAGAACTATGTGGGTGGTGTGGGGAGACGTGAGGGGGTAGGTCTAATGGAGGCTGTTGTTGCTGATGCTGGTGGTGTTGTTGAGACTGATGCTGATGCTGAAGGATGTTGTGCTGCAGGTGGTGCAGCTGTGACTGCAGCTGGGCAGATGTTGTGCCTGAACTGGAGGAGGTTGTTTGAGAACCACCTGTTGGTCCAACACAAACTCACTGAAGCAAACTGATAGGATTACATATGGGATACACCTGGACATGCAGAAATGAAACCAACAGTTCTGGAAACACATATTTCAGGGTAAGAAAAATACACATCTTCAAGAAAAGTACCAACATGAACAGACAATTCTATTTTGATTGAAGCTTAGATGTATTGTTCACATAACGTTTTGTTGTTGTTGTCCAAGAGCAACTGTCCTTCACACCAGTAAAAAAAAGTTCAAATTTAACTTGTATGATCACCTTCATGTTAGCTGAGAAATACAAAACAAGGTGATGAACCTGAATGTAACTGCACTTTTTCTTAAGACATTCATGGCCTTCTCACACAAATGTGTCTTCAGGCGTAGTCCAGAAACAAGAACAGAAGGGAGAAAACTATGAATGTCCACAGTAGCAGAAGTCCTTCCCATGCAAACCTGCCTAGGCTCCCAAATACCTCTCAGTAGTAGAACCCTGATTTTCAGTAGTTTTATGGTAGTTTTCAGTAGTATGGACATGGCGCCATTTCCACATTAATACACTCTTCATTACATCTTTGTACTAACCAAGACATGAATTAGGGCTAATTGTCAAACACAATTGAAGCTTTCAGTAATCACATACAGAAATACCAATCCCCAAAAGACAAAAAGAGCATGCAACAAAATCACCAACATAAAATGGCTGACTTACAGTTACCATCATTCATTTTATTCATGACACAGCTTTCCCTTCCTCTCTTAGTTTTTATCTATTTGCAGTGGTAAGATTCCAAACTTGTGAAATTTACCCTAACAGGCGAGGAGATCTTGGGGACTGCATCAGGAGAGCAAAGCTGGTTATGTGTTATATCCATAAACAGAGAGAGAGAGAGAGAGAGAGAGAGAGAGAGAGAGAGAAAGCGAACATCTCTGAGCTCAAGCACACACACACATGCGCGCGCGCGCGTGCGTGTGTGCATGCGTGTGTGTGTTTGCGAGAGTGAGATTGTATGTGGTTTTGTTTTTTTTCAATTCAGCTGTGTGTGTGTTTGCGAGAGTGAGAGAGTGTATGTGTGTATGTTTTTTCAATTCAGCTCTGTGTGTGTGTGTGTGTGTGTGTGTGTGTGTGTGTGAGAGGTGAAAGAGGGACAAGGATGAGGAGAAAGTGTGTGACTATGCCAGAGAGAGAGAGAGAGAGAGAGAGAGAGAGAGAGAGAGAGAGAGTTTATGTGCTTTGTGTTTTGTTTTCAATATAACTCTGTGTGTGTGTGTGTGTGTGTGTGAGAGAGAGAGAGAGAGAGAGAGAGAGAGAGAGAGAGAGAGAGAGAGTGAGTGTGTCTGAGAAAGAGAGAATGTGTATGTGTGTTTTCAATTCAGCTCTGTGTGTGTGTGTGTGTGTGTGTGTGTGTGTGTGTGTGTGTGTGTGTTTTCAATTCAGCTGTGTGTGTGTGTGTGTGTGTGTGTGTGTGTGTGTGTGTGTGTGTGTGTGTTTGGAGAAAGAGAGAGTGTGCGTGTGTATATGTGTGTGTTTTCAATTCAGCTGTGTGTGTGTGTGTGTGTGTGTGCGTGTGTGTTTGTGTTTGAGAAAGAGAGAGCGTGTGTGTATATGTTTGTGTTTTCAACTCAGCTCTGTGTCTGCGTGTGTGTGTGAGTGTGTGTGCGTGCGCGCACACATGCGAGTATGAGACATAATGTGTAAGTGCATGTGTATTCTTTTCAATAAAACTCTGTGTGAGTGTGTGTGTGTGAGTGATTGTCTGTGTGCATGCACATGTGTGTGTGGGTGTGTGTATGTGCGCGCACATGCGTGCGTGTGTATGTGCGCGAACATGCGTGTGCGTGTGTATGCAGTCATGTGTGAGAAAGTGTGTGTGCATGTTTTGTGTGTGTGTCTGTGGTACATGTGTATGTGTTTTCAATTCAGCTCCACAAAGGACAATGTCCAGAGTAAGAGTGAAATGTACCCAAAATGTACCCACCATCCAAATTAGAGGCAGAGGTTGCAAGTACCATATTTCATGCATCTAATGAGGAAATGAATATCTAGATCCAGATCTAAATATCACTGCAGCCATGTCAGTGCACTGCCTTATCATCTGCCCATTAAGTCTGGCTTAACACTGTTTGCAACAAAGTTTTTGTTCTGTTGCACTATGGTGCTAGAAAGTAATTGTTGCTAAATGTGACTTGACAGGGATGGAGATACAGCACACAGTTGTGTGTATGTGCCTGGGGGTATTGTTTTAAATGTAGGCCTGTGTGTGTGTGCATGCACGTGTGTATGTACACACCTGTGTATGTGTGCGTGCATCTGTACAGTGTTATGTGAGCATGGTATATTGTGTTTGCACATCTCCCAGTGTGCGTTTGTGTGTTGATCTCAGTGTGTATGCGTGTTGTGTGTGTGTGTGTGTGTGTACATGCGCGCGCGTATGTGTATGTGCGTGCACGTCTGTGTAGTGTATGTAAGCATTGTAAAATGTGTTTGCACATCTGCCAATGTGCGTTTGTCTGTGTGTCGATCTGTGTATGCGTGGTGTGTGTGCGTGTGTGAATGTATGCGTGCGTGTGTACAAAGGCGCGTTTGTGTGTGTGTGTGTGTGTGTGTATACGCGTGTATATGTGTATGTGCGCGCATCTGTGTAGTGTATGTAAGCAAGGTAAAATGTGTTTGCAAAACTGTCAGTGTGCGTTTGTCTGTGTGTCAATCTGTGGCATGGTGTGTGTGTGTGTGTGTGTGTGTGTGTGTGTGTGTGTGTGTGTGTGTGTGCGCGCGCGCGCGCATGTGTGATAAAAAACAAAACAACAGTGATCCTGAAATGTACCAATGTCCAATTGACAGGCCGCGTTTGGTAAAAGCGGTTCGAGGTATCTCCAATGAATTGATGTAATCTCAGCAATACTGAGTGGTGGTGGGGGAGGGAGGAGGCTGGGAGTTTACATCAAACACTATGAAAGTTCACCTTCAGTGACAATTCTTCAGAGACAAATGTGTGTGCGGGGTTTCTTAACATTTGCTGTGTGTGTGTGTGTGTGTGTGTGTGTGTAAGGTTTAACGGTGAGCAAAATCGTAGTTGTTCTTTACTCAGCTGTAGTGCCGTAGTCAAGGGGCTTGAATCATAGAAACTATAGACGAATCGTAGTACTAGGCAGGTCTGCCCATGACTTTGAATTAAAATTCTATATTCCATAAATACCAATTAAAAATATACTGATTATCTAAAAGATAACTTAAGATCAATGATTAAATCTAAATATTTTATTAACCACATTTCACAAAGTATTACAGACACTGATTGAGCGACTACACATTAGTCAAGATGACAAATAAGTCAAAAGAAAAAGCAAACAGATTCTCCAGACTTCTGAAGATTTCCACAATAACCTACATACCTTTACTTTGTTGCTTCTTGATGTGTAGGCTCAAAACCTTCTGCAATTCTTGTAAAGTCTGTATGGCTGAAAAACACAATAATTAAACACAATGAACAATGACTAAAAAACATTTTTACCACTACAAGTAAAGCTAAAGTAATAATTAATACACAGATTTAATGCACAAGCATAATAAGACCAACTATGGTATGAAATGAAGAAATATAACAAACAGTGCTACAATGATAAATCAGAAAAAGCTAGAAAGTACTTTCCACATCTATACACTGGTCAACACCAACAGCGAAAGACAAAACAGTTTATTTGGAAAAAAAAAGTTTGATGAAAGAGGGACAATAGAATTAAAGGATCAGAAGATGTCCTGTTTCCAGGTCCTCTTCAGAACAAGTTTATGCAGCCAATACAAGCCATGACCATTTGTCTTTGTGGGACAAGCCTGCCATTCCCGACTGCCAACTTCACAGAAATCACCTAATATAATTTTGAGCAGCAGTTACCAAAGATGGGGTGGAGGCAGAAGGAGGGGTGGGGGAGGAAAAAATAATAAAAAGGCCCCAATCTAATACTGTCCTGTGGTCCACCCTGGGCTACAGATTGTACCCTTGACATAAAACTTTGATATTTATTATTTACAAATAATAAAGAAAATGCACCCATCAAAACTGTCATATATATAACCCTGAAATACTAAGCATACTATTAGATTACGAAGTAACCCCATATAAACTCTGGGAAACTGATTAAATCAAAAGCCCCCACATTCCCTCAGGGCACTAAGTAGTCTTGTCAAAAGTTCAGATTTTGTAGGGTGCACAAAAGGCCAAGACTGATTGTACCAAATTAATGTGCCCATTGCCAAAAAAACATTTCTACCACCTTGAAAGTTCTGCTGCATTAAAGATAGCCTTCACATAAGTTACTGCTCAGAGATACTAATATCTAACACTTTTTGAATATTAAAATATTCAGTTATTGTCAAATGTATATTGACCAACTGTTTCAACAGAACTTAAACTAGTTAAAGACAATTACTCATATTAGAATACCTGCTGATGAGGATGGTACAGTACAGGAAGAGGAACCGCAAGGTGACATCTCTAAGTCTCCCTGGTGTGCATTATCTGGAAAAACAAAAACAAAAAAAACCAAAACAACTCATGATATGTATTCAATGAACATTATTCACTTCTTGAAGAAGAAGAAGAAAAAAACATGAGCACTGTTGTTTGAATACAAGAGTCTGTCATAAATAATACATAACTCTATTGATTAATAAAATGTGGTGGTTTATTTTGCATCTGTCGGCTATTTTCATTTTCCTTGGCCAAAATGGAACAATGGAACGGATGGTTGGAAATGGAATGCATATTCTGGCTCTGCGAATCAAGAAGTCAGACACAACATTATGTGCTGAGTGTTTTATTTGATAACTACTTATATTTCATGCAGAATGTTAATTCTTAGAAAAATGCGGATACTGTGATAGAAATCACAAGCAAAATTGCCAATGTCTTTTTTCTTCTTTGTTTCTGCTGTCACTCAACAACAGTAACTAGATCAGTAGATGCTGCTGGAAGCACGTCTTCCTGCTAAGTTCACTTGACACACATTAAGCCCACAACTTGACTCAATGCAGACCTGCCTATCAATCAAAATGTTATTAAGTTGTTAAGAAAAAATATTTTCAACCTGAAAATGTAATTTTCTGTATTTTTTTGTGATTTAAATCAATAGTAAAATAAATAACTTCAGCCTTCTTTTCTTTTTTTTAAAATTTGCCAATGTGTTGGAAAAATACTCCAAGTTTTCTGTATATGTGCCACAGCATGCTCACAGGTATACACACTGTAACTGGTACTAAGATCCAAAGAGTGCTATACCAATGGGAACATCTTTTCAGTCCTACTCCTATCATTGCTGCCATCAGTGGATACTGTGAGGAGGCTCTTCCTAACTGAAAAGTAATTGTGCTCAAAACTTTCTCCTTCATACCATCTCCTAGCTTTTTACAATAGCAGGAAAATAAATAAAACTTTTTCGATAGGAAAAACAAATAAAACTGCATGTAGAAAAAAAAATTAAAAAATGGGTGGCGCTGTAGTGTAGCACCACACTCTCCATGGGAGCAGCCCAAATTTCACACAGAGAAATCTGTTGTGATAAAAAGAAATACAAAATACAGTTACTATGCTGCATTTATGTTCAAAGTTATATCAGTCTTCAGTTTAGAGTGGAAGAAAGTCAACTTGCTGACTTCAGTAAACTGGCCAAAACCTATGAATGGGTGGTTATAAATATATCTTTCATCAGTTCAACCACTGATATTTTTGATCATGTCACCTCTTCTTGTACTGAAGAATAAAACTGGCTATGTTTTTGTTTTGCCAGCAACAAAAAATTGAAAAAAATTGCCTGCTCTGATTCTGAAACAGTGGCTGTAATTACCTATAAGTATAACAAACTATAAATGTTGACATGCCATTAAGAAATTACTGATCCCTCTGTAAGCCATGAAGTATGCAAAATGCAGACCTTTGAATTTCATCTTTGAAATTTTTCTTTTCATTACTTTTCAATCCAGGAAACTTTCTGTGTACTTGCTATTGAAAGCCTTTGTGGCCTCCTCTATTATCTGTACAATTTACAGTTAAAAAATCACTTGTTTCTGGCAGTCAGCAACGATGTGATTTGGATCAGCATTTTCAGTTCAGTTGTTGCGCAGGAATCACTCGAAAGCCGTGACAACTTCACCTCTTGTTTGTGAATGTGAGTATAGTTTTCTTTAGGTGCTTGCAGGTAGACTTTGACATTTCTTTTGAGATAAAGTGGCATTTTACTATTTATCACGATCATAAGAAGGGTATATATATAGATTTTATTGTTGTGTACTGGTTTTGTCACAACAGATTTATCTGTGTGAAATTTGGGCTGCTCTCCCTTGGGAGAACACATCACCACAATGCAGCACCACCCTCATTTTTTGTGCCCCCCCCCCCCCCATCTGCAAGTGTATTTGTTTTATTGTCAAAGATGATTTTTCAACGAAATTTTGCCAGGGACAATCCATTATTGCCAGGGGTTCTTTTAGTGCACAAAGTGCACTTTGCACATGGGACCTCAGTTTATCATCTCATACAAGATTTGTATCCAGACCATCACCTAAGGTCTAATGGAGGGGAAGAAAAAAATGGTGAGAGTGGGACTTGATCCTGTGCCCTCATATTCTCTGGCTTCCTAGGCAAATGTGTTAACACTATGTCACCAGTACACAGTCCACCCAAGAGCTTCGAAGGATAAAGTTCCAAAAGAATGTGCTGAGTTTGAACTTCTACTGGGACAAAGTAAACAGATCAGTTTTACTGATTTGATTGAGGAATCCCAGTTTAGCTGATCATACTGACAACAGCGTTGTATGGCTTGAGAGTGTGTGTAATATATCTAAGCGCTAAATTGCTAACTGCTATTTCGTGAGAGGGAAGTATGGGGGTTGGGGGTTGGGGGATGGGGGTGGGAGAGAGACCGAGAGAGAGACAGAGAGAGAACAAATACACACACACAATCACAGGACAAATATTCAAGAGGGAAAAAAGAGAGATGTGTGCATTAAAAATTTCAAACATTGAAACAACCCATACTAGAGGATTGAAAAAACAATAACAAAGAATTGTATTTGCAACTTATCCTTGAATACTGAATGATAATGACTGCAAAAATATTGTCATTCAGCAGTTAAACTGACCAACATAACTGTGCTTAACTGCCTTAAGTAGTCTGTATTAGTGAGTAGAGAGAAGGTAATAAAAGACTTTAGAAGAAAGGAACCCCACCCCCCTCCTCCCGAAATAGAAAAAATAAGGTAATTATATATGATTTTACATGTTTCAACCTGTCCAGTAAAAATTTGCTTCTTGATTCTGCCATTATTAATCTCTGAATTACCTCTTTTCTTTTCTTATTATAATGTACCTGCAATTGATGCCATGGCAAAAAGAGGTAACCATTCATAAAATTTGAATTGTTCATGAATGATAATTGAAATAACTGAAACTGTTCAAACTTAAGGTTTCTGTACTTCAACTGACTTAATGTTGCCGAGTGCTATCAATACTCAGTATCAGTATCAGTAGCTCAAGGAGGCGTCACTGCGTTCGGACAAATCCATATATGGTACACCACATCTGCCAAGCAGATGCATGACCAGCAGCGTAACCCAACACACTTAGCCAGGACTTGAGAGAGACGCTTTGACATTTTTATTGTCATTACCTGTAAGGGTCTGTTGACAAGGGGGTGACGGGGATTAATTCTTAAATCCCCTTAAATGCAAAGCAACATTCTGCTTAACAGCATTTCATCACCAAACAAACAAACAAAAAAAATCTCTAAATATAACTCTCTCACGATACATTAAGCAAGCGGAACACACACACACACACACACACACAAAGAAACTAATCATTCAAACTCGACCACCCATTCTAGGAGTGAAATAGTTCAATATATCAATTATCTACCTTACCAAATTAACATAAGAAAATAAAATTTACATATGGATATCCTCCTCATTTACTCTGGTGTGTTCTGATCATTGTGATTATGCCTTATTTTTTGTGCTTCTGAGATAAATTTAGCTACTGACTGTATGATATATTCATCATCAGACGATAAAACAGAAAAAACATCATGTCTTTTAGCTAGATGAGATTAAAAAAATGTACATTTTTCTCTTACTTTATCGTATAATTTACAATGAAACAAAAAGGAGGAGTTTTTCGTCATCTACACTAGATGCACACAAAGGACATGGCAATTCTGAGAGAGAGAGAGAGAGGGGGGGGGGGGTTTAAAATAAAAAGAAATAAGTAAATAAATAAATAATAGATAAATACATAAAAAAGACCACGATGATATTAGATAAGCAAATAAATGTAAAACATGCAGACACATTCACACACACATGCATAACAGATATGCAACAAACATGCAGTTTCAAAGATATGAAAGCACAATCAAATACACATAAAATGATAAATGTACATGAGCCCCAACGCGCGCGCACACACACACACACACACACATTACCCTGCATCCCCCCCTAACCCCCTCCTTCACACACTCATTTCTAGGCTACGTATGGCAGCTTCCATGGCACACACACACACACAGAGGCACATGTACAAGCACACACACATATGCCCATATCCCCCACCCCCAACCTCCCACACATACATACAAACATACATGCACACCCACACGTTCCTGTTCCAATATTCCGTTGCTCCCACAGTGTAGGCATGCATACACACACATACCTCATCTTCTACCCCCCAACCCCCCAACCTTGCCTTCAGTTTCCCCAGCTTAGTACAATTTGTATAATTCACAGTCAAATGTATCATATGCTTTGGGGGTTTTTTCTTCAAAATTTAGAATAAGACTAGAGAATGCATCTGTGTGACTAACTGGTGTATATGCGG
This sequence comes from Babylonia areolata, assembly GCF_041734735.1. Taxonomy (NCBI): domain Eukaryota; kingdom Metazoa; phylum Mollusca; class Gastropoda; order Neogastropoda; family Buccinidae; genus Babylonia; species Babylonia areolata. The sequence continues at coordinate 34,803,623 of NC_134893.1, read as the reverse complement.
TTTCATTTGTCTCTGCAAAAGATTCAGAGCTATATCAATAAACACTTATTAAAATAAAAAGATACACTCCATAATGTGAACAAGTCAAAAAGCAAAAATTCTACTGTGCTAGTTCCAGTCTTCAGATCCTGTCAGTTTTCACAAGAGACCTCATGCCAGTCACAATTCCAACACCAGGTTCCTTCATCACAAGCATTGGTAACATCTGCATCAATAAAGCAGGGGTGTCCAAACTCCTCAGAGACTTTTAAGCCAAGCACAGGATTACAGACCTGAAAACATCGTTAACTTTAGTCTTGAAAATGTGTGCAGATCAGCTGGCACACAACCTAACAAGATCATTTCAGTGTTCACTGAATTAGTGAATACAGGAAATTAACCACCAAAGGCTTGCTAGCAGCAAACGTTTAATAAAGGCGAAAACCATTAAGCCCAAACTACAAGCCACAATATCACTCATCTCAGTTGGCCTAAGATCTTGTAACATTGTGTTCTAGGCCCACTTTAGATGTGTGACATAAAAAAAATAAAATTTAAAAAAAAGAAAGAAAAAAAAAATGGCTAGCAGGACCAAGAAGTTACGTTTCTTTGTATTGGGGTTGGGGGGTCAATATGAATGGCTTCTGCTTCCCAATAACTGAAACATCAGGTATGTGTTTGTTGATTGTGTGAATACTTTGATTTTCCTCCATCATGTTGCAAGCTTTCATTTCAAAAGGTTATGGGCCCATTAAAGGATCTCAGAGCAGGTATGGTCGGCTTGTTTTCGATGGAGATGAGCGGCGGTGAGAGCAATGGGAAATCAAGTTTCTTGGGTATTTGTGGTTGAAGAAACTGAAGAATACTGTTTTGACTAAAAAAATGAAGAAGCTGATGATGATTTGAATGAAGAAGAATTGTGGAATTAATTCAATTTCTGGATGATAAGTCTTTCCCTCATTATTTGACGGTAGAAAAGCTTTGAAAATTCATACTCATTATGCTGGGTCAGGTACTCCAAGTCCAAGAGTGATTACTCTGAGAAATGCTGGCGAAACTGTCAATGAAAGTTTGCTGATTACTATGCTTTTAAATGGTTTGACTGATAGTTTTCGTTCATTTGGTGCTTGTTTTAACACAGAGTAACAAGAAACAGACATTTGAAGTCAAAGTGTCTCTGCGAAGTTTTGAAGATTCTGAACGTTCTTGATCTGCAAGTGGTGATGATTTGGTGTGGAAATTGGCAGTTAGTTCAAGTTCAGTTTCTAAAAATCATAGTAATGATGTTACTTCATACTTGTTTGAAGTGGGGGCAAGTTGGTCATTTTGCAAGACACTGCACAAAAGATATAAAGATGTGGTGTAGCTTTTGTCGCAAAAGCAATCACATTAATAACTAATCATGCAAACAGAGGAAATACATGGGCAGAAACAACGGAGACAAAGTGAGTTAGCTGCTTCACAGTTTGATGCTTCAGATCATTCTTTTGCCTTTGAAGCTGGTGTTTGTAGCAGCAGCGTAACCATGTTTCAAAACTGACATATGCTTTTGGTTGACTGTTGGGAAACTGCACATCATCAATAATGAATCAAAGTTCAGCAAGTTTGATGACAGTTTCAAACCAGAGAAACATTACAAAATACAATACACTGAGTTGGCCAGTGGGGAAAGGTGTAGCAGTGTTGCCATGAAGAGAGGGGGTGGGTGTGAGGGGGGTAGGAGGGAAGGGGGATGCAGATGTGACAATCACTGATAACTGCAGTAGGTGTGTTAAAGCTTCCCTGAAAGTGAAAAATACATTGTATGTTCCTTCTTGTTCTTTTCCACAAAAGTTTCTCTACAAGATGCAACTGAGAAAGGGGCTAGCATTTATTTCGAATCAGGCTCTCCTGAACTTGTAACTTGTGTACGAAGACACAAACTGAAAAACATGGCAGACTGTACTACCTGAACACGTGATCCAAACACCGACAGTATTGCTCCTGATTGTGTGAACTATGCATGTGATCTGAAGAGGCAGTAAGAAATTCTTGGCCATTGTAATTATGATGATGTGATGAACCTTGAAAAGATGGTGGATGGTATAATGGTTGGCAAAACAAAAAGGACCTGATGACTGTGTTTTGCATGGCAAAATGACAAATGATGAAAACAAAACTCCACGAGTGCGCTTAACTGTCCCACTGCATTGACAGTTGCTCTATACTGGTCTTGCTGATGGTGGAACTATCAACCCAGCATCTAAGGGAAAGTTTCACATAAATCACAGATAAATGCCATTTCATTTACTGATGATTATTCAGGGGCTGTCTTTGTGAAGAACAAAAGTGACGCTGTTGTCGCTACAGAGAAATTTCTAGCTGACTCTGCTGTCCACATGGAAAAGTTAAATGAATCTTACTGTGCTGGATCAGATCAGACATTGGCACCGAGTTCTCTTCAGATGCATACCCTCAATCCTAAGAACCAAATAAGGCATGAGGTGTTTGCGCCTATTTTCCACCAAATGGGACCACTGAGCAACACTGGAGAACACTGTTTGAAATGGGAAGATATCTTCCCACTGAAGCTGAGTTGCCAAAAGACGTGGCCATATACTGTCAAGGTTGCTGCTTACATTCACAACAGGTGATACAATCAGTATCTCAAACAAACACCTTATTTCATGCTGAATGGCAGGAGACCAAATTTAACCAACATGAGGACAGGACATTTGGTTCTGAATGCTACGCGTACATGCAGAACACACAGAAACTTGATTCCATGTGCTTAAAAGGTATATTTGTTGGATATGATAGGGGAAGTCCTGCGTATCTGCTGTGTTTAAAAAAAAAAATTCTGACACTGGCAATGTCAGATGATACAGAATTGTGAGATTTGTGTCAAAGAGAGAACATTAACTGAAAACACAGACAGGACACTGGGCATATGATGACTGATCTGATGTTGAAATGTGGTATCATGGATGATAATGAATCTGGAGAGAGGTAAAAATGTATGTCACTTGTCAGATCAAGAAGAGTGTTGCGCTGAACGAAGTCAAAGACACTCAAAATGGCAAAGGAAATCGTCAGATTATCTTGGTGATAACCAGACCAAATTTGAAGATGATTAGGTTATGACTAACAGTAACATGGAGGGATGGCCTAGAGGTAACGCGTCCGCCTAGGAAGCGACAGAATCTGAGCGCACTGGTTCGAATCACGGCTTAGCTGCCGATATTTTCTCCCCCTCCACTATACCTTGAGTGGTGGTCTGGACACTAGTCATTTGGATGAGACGATAAACCAAGGTCCTGTGTGCAGCATGCACTTAGCGCATGCAAAAGAACCCATGGCAACAAAAGGGTTGTTCCTGGCAAAATTCTGTAAAAAAATCCACAAGTCGATAGGAAAAACAAATAAAATTGCACGCAGGAAAAATACAAAAAAAAAAAAAGAAAAAAAAGAGGTGGTACTGTAGGGTAGTGACACGTTCTCCTTGGGGAAAACAGCGCAATTTTCACGCAGAGAAATCTGTTGTGATAAAAAAGAGAAATACAAAAATACATGGACAATTGTTACAATTTTTTGTGTGCTTTCCCTCAAAATTTCAAAGAGGTCATTCAGTCCCCTGATTCAGAACTTTGGAAAGAGGCAATGAAAGAAAAAAAGAATCCTCTGAAAGACCTCTGAAATAGAATGAAACATTCACTTTGACCACTCTTCCTGAAGGAAGAAAGCAATAGGGTGGGTGTACACTATCAAAGAAAATTCTTGTGGTTCAAAATCACAGAAAGCAAGGTCTGTAGTAAAAGGTTACAATCAAATGAAAGGTGTAGATGCTAGATTACAATGTAACCTTTGCACCAACTGCTAATGTAACGTCAGTATTACTATACATGTATACTGATGCAACAAGAGTTCAACATGATCTGATCTTATATCAGATGGATGTGAAAACTGTATTCCTTTATACTTCAATTGACTGAGATTGAGAGAGAGAGAGAGAGAGAGAGAGAGAGAGAGAGAGAGAGAGAGAGAGAGAGAACACGGAGCAAGCTGAAGGTCACTGTATGGACTAAAATAGTCTGTTATGAATTGGAATGATGCACTGCGCAACTACTTGGTTGAAAACCAAATTTGTACAAAACCCTACTGATAATTGTGTGTCCACAAAGTCGTCAGGAACTGAAGAAGTGAAATGATAGTAATAATATAACTGTTGTGTGGGTGGATGGCCTGATTGTTGCCGCAAGCTATGAATCTTTGTTGTGTGAGGCAGACTTTCAAAGACCGGTTCAAAAGTCTGGGAAGACTTCCTTATTTTGGGGCACTGATTTTGAACAAGGTGGAGGATCTGTCAAAATAAGTCAGAAATGTTACATAAAAAGTTTGAAATTTATACTCCATCTGAACAAATGCTTGATTGCAATGATGATGGCCCAGCTGATCCAAGAAAATACTGTGAAATTGCTGGTAGTTTGATGTATATGATGGTAAACTTGTACTGGACTGGATAATTAATTGCTGGATCATCACGAAGTCATCTCAATACCTATGTAAGCCACTTCAATGGCATTTGGCTGCAATCAAACATGTATTTAGATATTTGTCAGGCACTCTGGACTTTGAGCTGTGCTACAGAAAATGTGAAAATGACTACACACTGATAGGATACACTGACGCCGACTGCACATCATCTGTTTGAAGACAGAAGTAGTACTTCTGGTTACTGTTTCAGTCTGACCAGAAATGGACACTTCGTTTCCTGGAAATCAAGGAAACAGCCTACTTGGGAGGCTGAATACACTGCCTGAGCAGGTATGTCCAAGAGAGCATAAATCCCAGCCAGTTAGTGAATGACATTGACAGCAGACATTATCATCTGCTTTGATCTTTAAGACAACCCATCAGCGAAGATCAATACACACTTATGTCTGGTATCTCTTCATTCAGAACTGAATACAGGCAAAAATACCTTGCTGCCGCTGAAATGTTAGCTGATGTAATGACAAAACCTGCTACCAGATTCCAGCTACAAATTAAAAGCAATGATTTGCCAGCATAACTTTCGCAAAAATTAATAAATGATTTTGTACAGTGATCAAAATATTACATTTAATGTTTTATATGAATAAGCATGAAAACACAAGATGTAAAGGAAAACCAAGTCCACATACATCTCATTCTGACATATGTACAAGAACTAATGTTTGACTTTTAGTCTAGAAAAGCATGGGAGGGATTCTGTGCACAAAACTGATTTCTGAATGTGTGCGGTTTGTGTGTGCATGTGCATCAAAATATTTACTGCATACATAGATCTGCATGCGTATAGTAATATTCAGTCTATTGAGAGCATCATTATTTGATGAATCCTCCGTAATCTAAAATCATAGGAAACTTATTTACACATAAGCACAGTTTTTTATCAGCTGCAGATATTACACAAGGATATTACACCAAAATATTAATGAGAAAAAACGTACAGAAAACAACACATACATAATAAACTGTTAACCTTACCACAAGAAATCAAGACACGAGCGCAAAGCAACACAAAAATGAAAATATACTGTGCAACAGAGATATACACACACACCAATATCAACCGGCAGTCACAATTATTCGTCGTTGTCATTATAACCCTCAAAGTGCTGGATATAATAAAAATACATGTATACAGAAATCATGCTTAAAACAAAGGGACAGTTTGCCTCCGCTACCTGTGCTCTGATTTGGGGCATTTGTATGCTTATCACTGTCAATAAGAATAAATAGGTAAACCTATACATTTTTGGAAAGTACAGTGAATGAAGAATCCGATAAAAGTAAGAAAAAGGCTGTATCTTGTATGTTGTTGGAGATATTCCGCAGAATATAATCAACAAATTTTGCACTTATTTTCCAAAAACGTCAACCACAATGTTTATAAGTATTTTCACATCTTTTACAGTGTCAAAATCTCAAAACTGGCATTAAACTGTACAAAAAAATGTTCTGGCTGCAGAATCATGAAATAAATGTAACTGAAACAATGAAATTATAAGCATTGTGTTCTTTGTTTGAGACACGCCCAGAGACACCATGCGGGCGCACATCTACAATACTTTATGCAACCACAGGCAAAAACAGAAATAAATGTTTTCTTTTAGCTCACGTTGCTTTCAAAAGCAGCAAGAATGCTTTAAATCAAAATAATTCCCAGCTTTCTAGCTTGACTTGGTCAAGAGTTCATAACAGATCCATGCCTAACCCACTTTATCACCCCTCCCCACCCCCATCACCCACCCCCCAGTTTTTGTAGCTGGAGACAAAACTGAATTAACAACAAGCATGCCGAAGTGTCAAAATGACAAAGCTGTTTTCACCAGAATCCCTGTCAGCAAACGAATCATCACTGGTGACAAGGTCACTCATTTCCTGAGCTTTGTCAACTTCAGTGACATCTGGACCTGTAAACTTGGACAAAGTTTGTGCAAACACAAGCAGGGAGGAAGTAACACCAGAACGAGGCAGTTTTACGAAGGCTACCAGAGCCACGATTGTGGCCCATCACACTTCACAGGGAAAGCCACGATCGTGGCTCATCGCGCTCTCCGGGTTAATTTCCAAGGAAACCATCGAAAGACTGGTATTCACTTCAGTGTCAGATTACAAGAGGAGCACAGCTTCCTCTGCCATGTTGGCATTGCTGACTTCAGCCTCATTTTTGCAGACACGGATGAAACAGTCAAGCTAGATGGCCCTGCTTACCTGTCTCCTATACACACCATTACAGCTTTTTCGAAACCCACTGACATTCAAGGATTGTTTTACCTTGCTCCCCTGTGCTTACCCCAATACCTAATCATTGATTCTTTCACCCTAAGTTCATGTGCAATGGCTTGGTTCCCTTTTTCAATGGCTAGGTCAATCGTCTTCAACCGCATCAAAAGTATTTCATCACGTTTCAGCATGATTGAAGTGTGTTGCAAAAGATATGCGTTCCTGAATGTTTCACTGAGTGAAAATTTAGATAAAAATGTGAACAGTTAACACCATTACAGCTAAATACAGACTGGAGAATGTGACAACGAACAGATCGAGAAAATCCACAAACCGCAACTGTTGTAAAGCTGAAAGTGTCAAAACTGAGAGAATAAGTTGCAGGTTGTACCAGTTATATAGTTAAGATTTTATGGTATATAAATCTGAATTGATGTATGCACCCAAAAACAAGTTTAATTACACATACTTAACCGTGACCCAACTAGTGCAGACTCCGGCAGAGGTCTGACATTCTTGTCCTGTGCAAACTACTATCTGCCTATGCAGAGAAAACGAAAGTACTACGGCCGATAACCTCCCGGAAGTAGGTAACCTCCCCTTTGTCCCCCTAGCTAACAAGTTTATGCATACACTATTATCATTCACCGTGCTATGATCAATACATGTTATTTCACATGTATACAATTTCAAACTATCATGACTGAGACTATTAAGAGAGTGACTGTTTTTTTTCTGCTAAAAAAACCCCATTATGGCCGGGATCCAGGGGATGTGTCTTTATACCAAAACCAATTAAAACAATAGGAAAAAAAACACCCCCCCCACCCCCCCACACACACACACCACAAAAATGCTAACACAGATCATTAAGTCTGCATATCAAGCCATTATCAAGGATACTACAAACCATAAATGCATGAAGTATCTTTATGCTCCACCAAAAACTTGCATAAATGATAAAGTGTCGTGCACATAAAAATCTGATAACATGTGATGTATACATTTACTGCCACTGCCACACAAAGACAGGTTCACTAATACCCATCTCCCCTCTTTTACCACTTCACACACACACACACACACACAAGGACAAGTTAGTAAACACAAAAGATTAGTGAAAAAATAAAAAAATAAAAAGACAGAAAAAGAAAATTACAATGACAATTCAGCTCCCCAAACACTCTGACACACATACACACACAAATGAAACCTGGTGATTACACAAACTCACTTTTGTTTACACACGTCATTGAACAGAATCCAAGTGAAGGACACACAGACAAAGAAAGGGCAAGATGGAGAGAAAGAAAGGTACAGATAGATACTAAGATAGTGAGAGGAAGGGGAGATCAGAGATGACAAAAGTTTTTAATGACTTACCCTCACTCCTATGAGACGGATGGTTGATTGGCCGACTATTATCACTATCAAGTCTTGAACGTCTCCTTGCCGGTTCTCCAGATGCAGAACCATAGGCAAAAACACTGTTTCTTTTAAGGTCTGGGTGGGATGTGTATCCTGTGTGACTTGAGTGTGCCACTTGTCCGGAGTGATTATAAGAGGTCTCTGCTGAAGAAGAGTTACTCCTGGAGACAGTGCTTCCTCTGTGCATGTTGGATCCAGAGGTGCTGGAAGAGTTAGGCACATCCACAGATTGTGATTTTGATCTGTCTGTAGGTCTCTGGAGGCTTTTCTCTGGAGTACCAGAAGAACTGTCCATATAAGCAGGCCTGTTTCTACCATCATACCTTTGTTCGTTTGTGCTGGAATGTCTTGCTCGTTCATCTGCAAAGCACATAAAACATTGCATGGTTATGATTTAATTCTCAATGAAATGCTCTATTTGTCAGTGTAAAGCATAATGTCATGTACTGTGATTTTTTAAATCTTTAGCCCAATAAAGTATAAACCTAGGCAATCAAATTCAATATTTCGAAGTTTAACAATAATGAGAACAAGAATGTGGGAGCAGGTTGGCAAAGCCAAACAATATCTGCCCTAAACTCAACAGTGATTATGTATAAAACACAAAAACAAAGAAAACAAAACAAAACAAATTAAGACTTTCTAAGGTTGATGGTAAAAAGGAAAATTATATGGCTGTGCCACCATACAGTACTCAACTGTTAAGGGTAAATGCAACACATTACTCACCACGGGTAAAAGTAGCAGATGAGGTACTAGGTTTGGCATTTCCACGATAATCCCTTCCCTTGTCTGGAGCCCTGGCACTGAAATGCATCACAGCAGCTTACTAACACAACCATGTTAACTTGAACAAAAGGCAGGAATGTCAGACCCCTGCCAAAGTCTGCACTAGTTGGGTCATGGTTAAGTATGTGTAATTAAAATTAGTTTTTAAATAATTTCTGCACAATCAGCAAATTTCAGCCACAGAAACAGAGCTGCATTCCACTATTCAGTTTCAGTTCAATACATCATTTCTGAGCTGGTCCAAGCAAGTCAAACAAATCATATAAAGACCATTAATTGACAATCAGACTGTGATCCATTCATCAGAATCACTGAATATGTCAAAACCCTTTACTGAAGCGTGTGCTCTTCTTTGTAGTCATAGATTTCAAAGAAAAAGTATGTTTTAAATAATGCTAAAAATATATGAAGAAAAAAGAGAAGTGATTGCCATTGACTATCTGCTATCTCCAACCAAACACTGAATACCACCTACCTATCATTCCATTCCTTTGGCTTTTCCCACTGAGACACTTCCGATTTACAGTTGAAGTAGTATCGTTTTCCTGAACTGCTGATGTGCTCTGACCAGTCACCACATACTCGCACCGCCGACTTCTGAACCTGTTGGAGAATATTTAGGCACTGATGAACTATTTGTTTTCTACTGTAGAAGTTGAAATCATTCCTTTCTTATCACATTTTTTGTGTGCAAAAAATTAGCCGCTTCCACCAATTTTTAAAATATTTTTATTATTTATATACAATCTTGCCAGGATTAACACTTTTGATGTTATATGTATTTCTTTCATATAAAATGCATGTTGCACATAGGTTTATTATAAAAAGGATACACAGGACACCAGCTTATTGTCTTATCCAAAAGACCTGCACTTTAACAACCACTCACGCTCCTGCGAAACATGAGAAGGGTTGGGGAAGAAAACAACTCGTGTTACCATCTGCTTTTCTACAACCATCACTCCATCTGAATTCTCTGCCAGTGTGTTATTGATTCAACAAACAAATAAAAATGGCATGAATTCTTTCATAATAACAAATTTCTGTAAAATCAAAAATAAATCATATAACCATTAAAAGCAACACTCTTACTTCAGCTCTGTGATCTTTTCCGTCCTTATGGTCTCCTGGTCTCTTGGTAGCACTGTTTTTGTCCTGTCCGTGATTACTGTGGTTGCCCCCTTCATGATGGTTCCCATCTGGCCGTTGTTCCCGGTGGTCCCTGTGTGCACCAGGTGCATTCTGACCAATGCTTCCTGTTGCAAGGTACTGGTTGACTTTCTTCTCTGCCAAACTGAGTGACCCTACCAAAGAAGATAAACCTTTATATCATATACAAGTGAACCTAAATGCATGGCTTCATGCTTTAACAAGCTGGCTAAATTCATACAACAAAAACTATGTATAAAATGAAAGTAAATTCAAAAGGCATAACAAAAGCAAAATTAAGTATGTAATTAACAATTTCAAAATTTCTGTGCAAAGCTGTGCATAGTATGTGTCAAGACTGAAGACACTGAGAGATGAGTCAGTGCACGAGAGTGTGCAAGCATGAAATCTGCAAAATAACACTAGTCAAATTCATTAATTAAAAAAAAAAAAATCCAATTCAAGTAGCAGTACAATTCAATCTGCAAGCTACTCTTTGCCTAAAGAAACCTTATGCTCCCCTCTTCCATGACACCACACCCCCTTCATTCTCCTTCAATTCACGAAATGTCATATTCTAGTCATAACTGCTGGGTTTTTTTTTTAGGGGAGGGGTGGTGGGGAGGGGGTGCTGATTTTTTGCTGAATATTCCTACCTCGTTTCTCTTTACCCCTTTCCAAATAAGGACCCTTGTTGTGATATCTGGGACTCTGGCTTCTGCCAGGACTGTCACTTTGGGCACTGTGTCCATGATTTCCTTCTGCTGGGGATCCATCAGCGTATATTCCACTGTAGTTCTGTTGGTGTTGCATGCTCTGGTGGCGGTCCAACCACTGAACATAACAGATCTATAAATTTTCAGTTTAAACATTATTTTATACATGTACATGTACTCAAGTGCATGTGTGTGTACTTGCACTGTGGGAGTGTGCTTTCAGTGCATCTATCAGATCATGTGTGTATGAAAGCCTCTGTGCGGGTTTACATGTGTTTTGTGTACATGTATGCTAGTATCAATTTTAAAATATCATAGCACAGAAATTAAAAACACACACAAAAAAACAAACAAAAAACCCAACAAAAACACCAAGACAAAGACTCATGTGGTACATGCTAAATCTAACAGGTTACACAAGACACATGTGGTACATGCTAAATCTAACAGGTTACAGAAAAAGAATTACAAATCAGGGCATTGCCTATGTCAGTTGTAACCGAGTTTAATTACCAATCAGAACAGGTTTTCCTTTCGCTCAAGTCATTAAGACACTGAATAACTTATACCTTGACCTCTGAGTTTGACCTGCTTCAAAAGGATTCCAAATCTTGGCGTAACCCATCACATATCACACAAGATCTCAGATTGATTCTTAAGAGTTTCTACTAGTACAATGCATTATAATCCTGGTCTTGAATAGGAAATTTCAGCAGAGTTTATGCTTTGTTTGAGAAAACTGGATGGAAGACCTAACCTCTTTAGAGCCAGTTCCATGCTTTTCAAGTTTTAATACAACATGCTTTGACTCTGACCTTTCTTAACTCCTGAATATGACATTTAATTGACTTATTCTCTTATAAACATCATATTCACTCTTCATGCTTCTCCATAACATTTTTTCTCTCCCGAATTTGCTAAACTGTAACTCTTTCAATTTTCTGAGTTCATATTAAGCATCTACACAGATAGACGGTAAAAGCTAGTATCTTCTGGTTAATAATGAAAAGGACAGCAAACCTCTATCAATTCCCTTCAATGAATGCATTTGGCAGTTATTAATTTCCCTAATTTTATTTCAGCTTTACAAATCAAGTACATCAATTTGTTCTCCATTCTTGTTTTGGTGCATGCAGAGTATTGCAATATTTTATAATCAATTAAACTCTGACATGAATTACTGGATCTCTAATGAGTCTTATCACAGGATCTCTAATGTGCCTATCTGATCTTAAAAATATGTATATACATGAAGGGGATTCAGGCACTTATATACATGGTAGATAAAACAACAACAACAAAAAACCCTAACTCCCCCAAACACCTCCACCCTTAACCTACCAAACACTGCCAGGATCAGCTCTGACCCTTATACTAAGAGTCAAATGTTTCAACCACTCTGCAATTGTAGAATATCCAGTGCCATCTTCACTTATGATTAATGTTCTGCTTTTTTTTTCTAGCTCTGGAAGATTTTCCCCTCCTTACATAATAATTTATTGATGATTTTGTTTTGTGCATATACATTAACCACCTAATTTGTATGAATCATATCAATCTTTTGTTCCTGCATAGAAGGTACACACAAAAACTGAAGAAGCAGGTCAGGCTCCAACAGTTGATCGATCTGTAGACCTGGAAGATGTGGAAAACTTACACCCTTAGTCCAACGGGTGCTACTGAGATATGAAACCAAGAAGCTTGGATTTTAAAATCCAGTGCTGCAACCAAATGTAGCATCTGTTACGTTTATAATGTGCACCTAGTTGCTGACACAAGTACCCTTATTGATAGCTATGCCATGTTTCATCAACTGATCACAGTTGGACTGAATACACAGTTCAGCACTGCACTGAGTGGGGTACATTAGAGCATTCTCATCTTCCTCCGATCTGTTTATAGTAGTTTCCATTTCCTTTTCACTTTCATTCCAGACTGAACTAAATGGAATGATTATTGTTCGACTGCAGACTCCAGCACTCGACGGTACCTGGTGAACCTGGTGCAGATGGGCGTCTTTCCTCTCATTGTACCTGTAATCAGAAGACAAAACAATTAAATGATCAGGAAGTGCAAACAGGCCAATTTCTGTGATTTTATTTTCGGCTTTATTTTTGACAACAAAAATGGCGGCCGCCTGATCATACAAGCAAAGGAAGTGACTAGACAATGATCCTTTACCCATCATTAACTCTTGGTTGTTTCCGTGCATGCATCACCATTAATGCTATAGAAAATTAGCAAAATGCAATGCACAGGAAGATGTTGTGCTGGGGTCTATGCCAGTTCGGTGACTCTCTATACATTCGCTGCCGACATAGTTGACGCCATATTACATCCGGGCGTCTGCATTTAAGCAATAAGAAACAGAATATTATGTAAATAGTTTTTTTACTACGTTGTAATGTGCTTCATGGTTTTGATATAAAAGGTGTTCTACATATGTTGATTTTAAAAAATACGTAAACTTTTCATCATCGGGGTCAAAGGCCAAATTGCAACAAAATGGCGGCTGTATCAAAAAAGAACAGCAATAACAAACAGTGGAATAAAATGTGACATCCAGTTGTAAAGTCAACAGCAAGATGAGATGGTGTCAATTAAATTTCATGCTCTAACCAGATTGTTGCTTTGCGGTGTCTAAATGTTGACTTGACGCTATGTCAAACGCGAATGATTATCTTATTATCCGGCGTGTCACGATGTATGGGTGTGTGTGTGACTGTGTACCTCTGTCTATCTATCTCAGCCCTGAAATCTGTAACACGATTCTCTCACTGTGTGTCTCTCTCTTTTTCTACCTTCTTTCACTCACATTTTCATTGCGGCCTCCCTCCCTCGCTTTCCGCTGTTCTGTCATATTCCCGTGACACTCCCTTACTAGTGATTCAAGTTACTGAAAAATTTTTGTCCCCCACCCTTTCCCGTTGACACGTTTCCTCCGAATCCTAGATTTCACCCCCCTTCACCTCAAACTCATATATAATACACAGACGCACCTACATTTTGATACATACATATACATACATACATACGATGCACTGATAGTCATACACGGCACACAGTGACACACATACCTACATCAGTACAATATATACATACATGCACATTTTCAAACATTCAGACAGACACGCAGACAGACAAATACCTACTAATTTGCGTAATTAACCGTCAGTTTAATTGGACACACACATAGTCACTCACTGTACACACACACACACACACACACACACTGTGACAAACGCACGCACGCACACTGACGTGACATACTGACCGGACACACACACACACACACACACATGGTCATATTCTTAATCGAAACTATCAAATCTAATAATCAAATCTATTGCTGACCCAGATCACTGACTACAGTCACAGTTCCGTCGAGAGAAATAGGTGAAATTCCACTATTGCTGTCAACAAAACAAAATCCGAACTCATTCTCCTCCATCGGTACCGTTCAGTTATCAACCCCAATATCAGTTCATTGCCTTCATGAAAGAGAAGATAATCAAATTCCTCATCCATCCTTCTCACTCATAACTTCAATCACAATCACGATCACATTTTCTTTTTAACTCATGCGATTTCTTGTTATGACCTATCATGTGTTAAATGTCGTTATTATTAGCACTGGTCCTCATAATCTGTAATGGAGATGCATAGATCAAGCGTTGATTCGGGTGATTGGCACCAAAAACCTTTATTGCCAACTGATTGTTGTAAGTTGTATGATCATTTAACTCAGATGCTGAAAGCTACGTCTGGATGTTGTTCCTGCAAACTTTTTTGCGGAAACGGAATGTACGTGTTATTTTCGCTTCTGGTACTCTGATTTGGCGTTCGAAATCAGTTTGGCTTAGGAGTGATGAACAACTAAGGGTAACTGGGAACTTCATTGATCTGTCGCCTCCACGACCGCCACTGCTAGGGAAGTCACTGCTGTGTTTCCTTCAAAATCCTTTTCTAAAAAAAATCACGTGATTTATCTTCTAAATAAATTCACGTTTATGTACAGTTTTTCTGAAATGATGTAAGTCAAATTATTAATCGCAAAGTTTGCGAATTCTTTGAAGAATCTGACCGTTTGGGATTGGTTTCCATTATTTTGGTGGGTTCCGTTAAAAATACCAACTGGCTGATCTGACCTTGTGAATGTCTGCTCTCACAGGATACTCTGAGCTGCAGTAATTTTGACATATTTTAAACCATCTGCGCACAGTTCGCCGAAATGGGAGTTGGTGACGAAGATACGCCATATGGCAAATTTGCCATGAGCCTGTTTAAAATTCTGGATGGACCAGTGACATTAGTGAGAGGTGAGAATGAAATGTAAAGCTGAGGTTGACCATTTAGGAAGATCTCGGTCTTGGTCGTCTGCTCTGAGTTTGACTTTTCAACTTTCACTTTTGCCGACCTTTACTTAGTCATTCAGTCCGTCAGTTCGAGCATAAGTGAGTAAAGTTAACTCATGTTTCACTATTGATTCATATTATACAACAGAACCATTGTGTGGAACTATATATAGCCAGTCGATGTCTCTGGTCTAAACATATTTTGTCAGTCATGCATAGAGTGGCACAGAACTAAATCATACACTTGCAGTGAATTAGTTTACATCAGGACTGTATTATGGCAGGATTGCTTTTAATACTGCAGCCAGTGCTGCCCCATGATTTATTTAAAATCACACACAACCACTTTATTTAAGTACACATGTAATGATGTATGCCTGCGGTGGTGTCTGGAACAAAAAAACAAAAACAAAAAAACAAAAACAACAACAAAGTACACAGTGTGGTTTGTGTGTGTGTGTGTGTGTGTGTGTGTGTGTGTGTGTGTGTGTGTTCAGAAATGCACACAGGAATGTGTAATGAAATTATAAATGTTCAGGTGGTTTTTAGAGTTCAGGATGAATAGAGATCTATAACCGATAATGTTCATCATCAGAGCAAAATACTGAATGTTATTTCTGTACTTGTGTTAAGAGAAAAACAAATACTGCGGCATGACCATACCCCCTTCAGTTACAATGGCATTCACAACTGCATGAACTTTTTTTCAGAGAAAATTGTAGAGCCATTACAGAGCAAGCACAAAACGAAGTACTATCACCGGCGTTACCCCAGAGTGAAGACCATTGACCAGTGTGAAATTGATGATCCTGTATGTGTCTACGAAGCCCAGGAGCAGTTTCGGCGAGACAAGTAAATATTGGTTGCAGTGTGTCATTCATTAGTTGCAGTGTATCATTCACGTGTTGATAACATGATGAATGTTACTTATATGGTTAATGATAAATCTTATATGATGTTTGCTTTATTTTTCTTTACAAAATTAGAGATATTTTCTACTGAAAGTGCTTTGTGTGATGATCTGAAGACTGGATGTTATTTGACGTATTACTTTTTTGTCACAACAGATTTCTGTGTCATGTGTGTAATCTGGGCTGCTCTCTCTGGGGAGAGTGTGTTTCACAATGCAGCACCCTAAATGGTGGATTTTTCTGCAGAATTTTGCCAGGGCCAACTCCTATGATGGTGTGCGTTATTTTATGTCGGGTTAAGTATACACTGCACACAGGACCTTGGTTTATCACTCTATCCAAAAGACAAAGTGTTTATCTGTCATAAGAGTCAGATAGTTAATCCCTTGGCTGCGCTGTTGATTTAAGCATATATATGTGACCAAGCGTGCTATGCTTGCTCCAAAACTGCTCACACACAAGCTACAAGCTCTTTCTTTTGCAGCTTATCTGACGTAAATCGGTTCAGGAATCATTTAGAAATCTGTCACTGAACACCTTTAAACAAACAGTTGTCATCAGATTTTCCGTGATTAGTGACGATCTGCTCGCAGCACACGTGACGGCCTTTGCGGTCCGCTAAACTTGCATAAATTGGCACAGTGAGTGATAAGTGGTCATTTTCATACCTGGTCAGTCATCTGACCAGAGCCTGCTCTCTCTCTCTTGCTGCGTCGTGGGCAGTGTGTCGTGTGTGTTCTCACAACGGCTGACACCTCGCTACGTATCGCTGCACTGTCTTCTCATTATCTCTTCTCTTTTTATCTTCTCTTAGTTCTTCTCAGTCTTCTCTTTTTGTCTTCTCCTTTAGTTTGTAACTTTTGTAAATAAACCAATAGAAAACCCCATTTGTGACTGGCCTCTATATGTTCCTGGCCAGTGTGTGGGATCTCATCTATCCTTTCAATTTAGTTAAGTCTTTTGTGCCGTACCCTCGAATAACCACTCGGTACGCGGCCACACACACACACACACACATATATATATATATATATATATATATATATATATAATACACGTGATTTATCTTCACACACAGCCCTCGATGCCATCAAGGGCATGCAGGTCATGGAAGAACTTGACACAGAGCCAACTGAGGATGAACTCAGCAAGACCATTAACAGCCTGATATCAGGCAAGGCACCTGGCAGCGACGGAATTCCCCCAGACCTCATTAAACACTGCAAGACTACTTTTCTGCATCCTCTGCACACAGAGGACTGTCAGTACTGGAATGAGGGAACTGTACTGCAGGACATGAGGGACGCTAAGATCATCACCCTGTACAAAAACAAGGGCGATAGGAGCGACTGCAACAACTACAGAGGCATCTCGCTTCTCAGCATTGTAGGCAAAGTCTACGCTCGGGTCCTCCTAATTCGCCTGCAGAAACTGGCCGAACGCGTTTACCCGGAATCACAGTGTGGTTTCCAAGCAGAGAGATCCACGGTAGACATGATCTTCTCCCGTCACCAAATCCAGGAGAAGTGCAGAGAGCAGAGGATGCCCCTGTATGTCACATTCATTGACTTCACCAAGGCCTTTGACCTAGCCAGCAGAGACGACCTTTACAGGGCTCTTTGAAAGATCGGCTGCCCCCCCCCCCCCCCCCCCAAAGCTGCACAGCTTGATTGAGTCCTTCCACTCCAACATGAATGGGATGGTGCAGTTTAGTGGTAACCTCTCCAAGCCCTTTGATGTACGCAGCGGTGTCAAGCAAGGCTGTGTCCTCGCCCCCACCCTATTTGGAATCTTCTTTGCTCTTCTCCTGAGGCATGCGTTCAGCACAGCGCAAGAAGGGATCTACCTGTGGACCAGATCAGATGGCAGGCTCTTCAGTCTCGCCCACATCAGAGCAAGGACAAAAGTCCACGAAGCCCTCATCAGAGACATGCTCTTTGCCGACGATGCCGCAGTTGTGACCCACACTCAGCGGGACTTGCAGTCACTAATGGATTGCTTCTCCCAGGCCTGCAAAGATTTTGGTCTGACCATCAGTCTCAAGAAAACAAACGTCCTAGGCCAAGACATGCCATCTCCACCAGCCATCACCATTGATGACTACGAGCTTGAAGCCATCCATCAATTCATTTACCTTGGGTCCACCATCACCGACAACCTCTCCCTTGACACCGAGATCGACAAGAGGATTGGGAAGGCAGCCACAATGCTAGCCCGCCTCACACAGAGTGTGAACAAATCCCAAGCTGACCATGAAGACAAATATGGCTGTATACAACGCCTGTGTCCTCAGCACCTTGCTGTACGGCAGTGAGGGTTGTGCGACACTACCGCGAGCGACATTACCGCGAGTAACACTACCGCGTGCAACACTAACGCGAGTGTAACCCTACCGCGAGTATCACTTCCGCGAGTAACACTTCCGCGCGTGCACCGTTGTCGCACGTTTAACACTACCGCGTGTAAGACTACTGCGTGTAACACTTCCGCGCGTGCAGCATTGTCGCGCACTTTGTTTCAAACAGGTGCTGGTCACTACCGCAAAGAGAGAGTGGAAGTTCACTCAAGTGAGTTTGAGCGGCCACAAGAGAGAGTGTAAGTTCTTTTGGTTAGCACAACAAGCGTTGAGTTAGTGTTCAAGGACAGTGTTCTTCTGGCGAACACGCACTTTGCTTCAAACGTTGGCCATGGAGGTAATAAAGTCTCGTTACTCCAATGACAAGATCCTCTACAACTGGTATATTCACTGTCGAGACCGTATAAATAAAACAACGGTCAACTGGCGCTGCCTACAGGACACATGTAAAGGGAGAATCAGCTGCTCAAACTCACTTGAGTGAACTTCCACTCTCTCTTTGCGGTAGTGACCAGCACCTGTTTGAAACAAAGTGCGCGACAATGCTGCACGCGCGGAAGTGTTACACGCAGTAGTCTTACACGCGGTAGTGTTAAACGTGCGACAACGGTGCACGCGCGGAAGTGTTACTCGCGGAAGTGATACTCGCGGTAGGGTTACACTCGCGTTAGTGTTACACGCGGCAGTGTTACACGCGGTAGTGACGCTCGCGGTAGTGACCCGCACCCGGCAGTGAGGCGTGGACCACACATGCTCATCAGGAGAAAAGGCTCAATACCTTTCACCTGAGAAGCATACGGTGCATACTCAGCATCTCCTGGCAAGACAATGTGACAAACACCGAAGTCCTGACTCGCACTGGCCTCCCGAGCATGGCTGGGCCACGTTCGCCGCATGGAAAATGTCGCATCCCAAAAGACCTCCTTTATGGAGAGCTCACCACGGGGCAGAGAAGCATCGGCTGTCCACAGCTGAGATACAAAGACATTTGCAAATGTGACATGAAGGCGCTTGAGATCAACACTGAGTCCTGGGAGGATCTTGCAGATGACCACAACAGATGGAGAAGCACTCTCAAGAATCAGCTACGGATTGGTGAGGACAAACTGTCAGCTGCTGCAGCAGAAAAGCGAGCTCACAGAAAAGGGACGGCAGCCAACAGACCAGCATCAGCTTACACATGTGACCGCTGCAACAGAGACTGTCTCTCTTGCATTGGTCTCTACAGTCACAGGCGATGCTACTTTGTCCAAGCAGACCCAGTTAGACATTAGGTCGGATATACTCTATCCATAGTCAACCATGACCAAAGGAGGCCGACTACTACTATATAACACATGGTACTGTGATGCTGTGTTGATGTACACTTTTCGTCCAAATGCCCTGCTATTTCACTCAGCATAAGAGAAAAAAAGTAGTCTGCTTGGCAAGAATGTGAAGTATTTACTTCCTTGATGAGTTGATCTTCCATGGCGAGGGATAGTGATGAAGTGTAGATGGATGGGGTGTGTAACATTGAAAGGGGGTACACTGTGACTTTTTCTCTTTATCTCTGTGCATGTTTCTCTTTCTGTATATGTGTCTCAAACAAATCAAAATTTAATGAGCATGTCATGATCAAAAGTGTGTGTGTTGTGCAGTTGCACAGTATAAAGATTACTGAGAGTTATGGTAGTAGAAATATAGTACGGAAATATATAATGTTTTACTTTTCTACTATTTTCTTGAATAGTTTGTATATATATGGCTGAACAAAGATTACACACATGAATTTTCCATTTTCAGCACCTTTTCTGAACACAGCATAGCAAAATCAAAATGCACCAGCAGCAAAAGCTTGATCTTTTAGAAATTTGTTATTCATGATGTATACTAATAGTATTAATAAATACTATGTCAGCATTTGAAACATAGAAAGAACTCTTGCTTTGTCTGTTTATACGCTTCAGCTATCTGTTCTGTTTTTTGAGCATTTGGAAATCTTCCCCATGGGGATGCATGGAGCTCTAATCTATCAATATGAAAAGTATCTCCACCTCGTGGAAATTCTTTGCCAGATATTTTTCTAATGTTGTTCTGGCTTTTTACATCATTTTCTTTCTGTCACCTATACCTTCCTTATTTTCGCCTTGCTGGTCATTTACCAATATTTTTGTCCAGAAGGTCTTGAAGATTTTTTTGCTTTTTTCTGAACTGGATAATTGGGCATTCTTGCTATTTTGTATTTTTTGTGTGTACCCAAGATATCAGTTGCCCACTGGCTTTTCTTCCCCCACTCCTTTATATGCCTCTTCTTATACTTTATATTGTATTATAGTATACTGATAAGTATATTATGTACATTATGTAATTAACTTTGTGTTCAGGGTTACTTTTTTTTTTTTAGTCCTTTAGTAGTGAAAATTTGACAAGTTGGTGAGAGATATCTCCTTGGTTTATCACTTTATGTGTATGAATGTGTCTGTACTGTGCCAAATTTTCATTTACACATTTATTAAATTTTTTTTATAACTTTCTTGCTTTTTAGAATCCAAGGTGCTGATTGATATTGACACTGTTTTCAGCCCCGATATGGCCCTGTCTGATCGGCTGGGCTATAACTGTCTAAGCAATAGTGATAATAATAATTAGTTGAAATTTGTCCAACAAGCTGAAATCAATGTATTTAATATTATTTGGTGGACAGTTTAAGTTCAAGAGGATCAAAAACAAATTGCACATTTCTGAGTTTGAACTTACTCATTTCTCCACTTCCTCATAGACGTGATGGAGTTTGATGGCAGTCAAAGCAAGCAATGACAATTTTGTCGTGGGGAAGACTTAATATAGCTTGCTGACTTGACAGTTGGGGAAACATCTTTATATTTTTAAGTGCTCCATGCAAGCATGAATCATCTGTTGTGGTAACAACATTCTCTCTTTCTTCTTTTCAGACAGGTGGACAGCAACATTGTGAAGATTCTTCGACAACGCAAACTGGAATGCCTTGAGTGGGAAGGTCCTGATGCCAAGTACAAATGCAAGAAAGTGTCTGATGACTATGATGAGGCAGCAACCAACTGGTTCATCAAATGTGAGTTTTGTTACAAACTGATTTCAGAGCTGCTTGTTGGAACATTTCCTGTACATTGGAAATTCAAAGAAGGTGCATTTGTGTACAAGTCATAGTTGGATTATGATTCACTTGGTGAATCTCCAATGTAAATGAGGAACTAGGCTAATTAAAATTGATGTCACGAACTGGCAGCATGGTTACATTTAAAATGTGGTAATGTTTACAGTAATAAAAAGCTCAGTGTTCAACAAAATCTTTTTTTTCAGAGCAGCGAGAATATTTTTCTTGCAGATGCATACAGCTCCACATGTTTTGTATGCAATTGTGGTCTGCAAAAATAATTCAGATGCTGATGAGAAATAAGTAAAATTGTAGACTGATAAAAGTGAATTCTTGTGTTGCAGATGGTGACATTGGAGCGAATGGAAATGTGATTGACGCCTACATGAAACAGAAGCACCGTCTCATCTGGCACAGGCGTAATCCTGACAAACCCCTGATGTAGATTGTGTGACTGGACTGAATTGTCAGTTGAGAGAATTCACTGAAAGCACAGGCCATGCATGATAAAAAAAGAAAAAGATGCTAATTATTCCATGTAGGTATTGACAGTAATGCAAGTCACAATGACACAAAAGCCCAACAATCAGAACTCAGGCCTGCAGTTGTCAGAGCTTGGTGTGAATGACTATTTCTATTAGATGAATTTGTTGATGTTTCCAGTTTGAAGCGTTTCTTCATTTGAAGATGTGCGATGTGTGAAGTACATTGTAATCTTGATATATGACTTGCTATTTTTTTTTTTTTTTTTTTAATTGTAATCAGATCTTTTTCCCTTAAAAATGGTGGAATAAAAATAATAAATGTTTTGTGGGTGTGCAGCTCATCTGTATGTCAGTTGGTGTGACAATACCAGTCTATTGAAGCAGTACTATATAAAATGCTGTGCATATTTGTATATCACATCCTTGGTGATAAACATATCATTTTTTGCTTGAATCCACAACATACCATACTCACAGATAATACAAAAAACATCTTTCTTTTCAGTAGACTTTGCTCTTCATTTTCAAAGATGATCCAAGGTGAAAGGAGATGGAATTGACAGATCATAGAAACATGAGCAGATTATGGAAATAGTTATCGATACTTACATTATTTACATCCAGGCTTTCAGGAGCAGTAGAGTTCAAGGTTTAAGAAAAAAAACACCCCCAAAAAACCCAGACTTTTTTCTCCATTCACTGGTGTGTACCATCATTGGTTTGTAAATTTCCTGGAGTATGTGAATGTTGCAAAACAAAATACAGTGTTTCGCATGTCAGGGAGAGCAATTATTGTATTCTGTGTACTGCTGCTGTCATGCGTATTATGCAAACTCAGCTCTGCCAATCCTGAAGGAACACAGCAACTTCCCTATCATAATTTCAGGTTAGGAGTGTTCTTGAACTTTGTCCATGAATATGATTATGGCCATGCACAACATACATAGACCTTCTTTGGAACTGTAAGTTGTAATAATTTTTTTTACTCACCATACTTGACTATCAATGTGGGAAACTATTCTCTCAATTAAATCCTGCACTTTTTTGTTTGTTTTTGTAATGTCTGAGAAACAAACGCAGAGAAAAGATTATGAATGATGGGATAGTATGAAAGTGAAGATTTTTCTATCTCCAGGTCAACGTTTGTAGATCTGTCAGTACCAGAACCCTCTTCATCTGTATATGCATGCAGATCAAAGCACATGTTAAAGATCCTGTAATCCATGTCAACGTTTGATGGGTTATGGAGTAAGAACATATCCAGCATGCACACCCCTGAGTGTGGCTGCCTATATGGTAGGGTATTTAAATTAACCTAAATGGTCATACACTTAAAAATGTTACATGTCTGTCGAACGTCTGTGACTGAAACCCGATTGAATGACAGAAAATGAATGATGAGCGCCCAACAGCATCTGTCAGTTGGCTCAATACAGGAAGGCAGCCTGTTGTGCAAATGATGCAGTGTTTGCAAAACGCTTAAGAGTTTGGTTTTGGATCAAAGATAGATGCTAGAAAGTATCTATTTAATCATCATCATATCCTAAACCTCAACACTGGTACATATGAAACCAAAATCAGACTCTGCTGCCACCCTTCCACTTCAAGAGCTGAAGCCCACACGGCCTCAACATGGATTTTACCCTGCTCCTCTTTCTTCACTTGAAGTCTGACTCAACTCTTAATCTAATAACTGCATGCCATCTTGACACATGTTAGTGTGTGTTAGCTAACCCTAACTTTGGTTATACCATATTCCAGTTGATAAAATTAAAAAAAAAAAAAATGCATGATCATCCAATCACATAAAGAAGCACGCACACATAGAGAAGTAACATCCTGAATGCAATTTATTGATGAAAAGGTGACTTATTCATTTCAACTCCTTGACAGCAAGACCTGGAAAAAACAACAACAAAATATTGTCATTGTCATAATGATATTCATATTTCAATTACTGATCACATTCAAGAATAGTTTCAGTTTCTCAAGAAGGCATCACTGCATTCAGACAAATCCATACAATACCATGCACTACATCTGCTAGGCCGATGCCTGACCAGCAGCATAACAATGCGCTCATGCACTGAGCATGCGCTTTTAGTATACATGTGTACCTATTAGAGTAGTGTGCCAAGTGCATGCTGCACACGGGATCTGGGTTATCTCATCCCAATGATTACACTGATTTTTTCAAATCAAACTTGGAAGGGCAATAGTGGCAGTTGAACCCAGACCCTTCCTCCTAAATATTCCATTCAATATTGCATGATGAATTACCGTACGGCCCTCAACACCTGATCACAGAAATCTTGGCAAAACTATGTCTCCCTTTACATGGTGCTAATACATTAGCAGTGCTGGCAATAACCAATTATCAACTGAGTATTGTTTGCATTATATTCTTTAAATATTTCAAATTAAGCAAGCATAATGTTTCAACTGCTAAAATAAAACAATTTACAGAACATCTATTTAAAACTTTATTTGGACTTATTTCAATGTTATCTCCAGCAGTAAGAATTATTGTATTTACCTGGTGGCAAAGACTGTCGGAGCTTCTCTGCCTTTTCTCTATCCTGGATGACCAGTGTGTAGAGGTAACGGCTGCATCGCACCTTGAACTTCACGTTCTCCTTGTTCTTCTTGATCTTCACAGCTATTACAGACAAAACACCAATCAATGATCAAACCAAATCCTGAAGCCTATTCATCTGAAAAAAATCCTCTGGAAAATTGTATTCTGTGTACTTTGTAGAATATGGGATGTTCACAAGTCTCCAAATAAGCAAATCAAACCAAAGGAAATTTTCTTCCTAAAATTAAGTTTATGTAATGTACATACCATGACCTACTAGTGCAGACTCTGGCAGGCGCCACTCTGGGATGCAAAGGGGAGGTAACCTACTTAGGTTATTGGCCATAGCTACTTTCATTTCCTTCATTTGCACAGGACAAGAATCAGACCCCTGCTGGACTTGTGGGTCATGGTTAAGTATGTGTTGTTAAAGCCAGTTCAAATCATGCACATATGTGGGGTTTTTTCCCTTCTTCTGCGTTCACTCGTATGCACACGAGTGGCTTTTACGTGTATGACCGTTTTTACCCCGTCATGTAGGCAGCCATACTCCGTTTTCGGGTTTTTTTTTAAAAAACTTCTTGTAACACTGCCCCAAGTTAGCACTGTTACATAGAACAATAGCATTCATAGTAATAGAAATCCCCTGCTCACCCACTCCCAAATGAAACATTGTTAAAGACCATACTTTCCCCAGTTTTGGATGAACAAAAAGAGAATTGTACAAAGCGAAAATTCTCGAAGGTGTGACTAACGGTACTGCACACACGAGTAAAATACAGGATATGTGAAGTACTTTGAATCCCCTTGATGACCTAAAATTAGAAGTCTCATGACATTGTATCATCTTTATACAATCTTGACCTCCTATAATATCTAAGCATGCAGCCTGAACCCTTCAAAACTTGAGTGTGGCCAACACCACCTCATGATCATTCTAGAAGCCATCTTCAGATCACTTGACTTCCGATATCTATGACGGCAGCTGACAAAGGCTTTTTTGAGAAAAGTAAATGAGCATTCAATCTGCACAACTAAATGATCGTGGTTATGAAGACAGACACCAGAGAGTCCAATGTTTGAAAAACATGCTTTACCATGTGTGTGATGCTTTACCATGTGTGAGCGTGTGAGAAACTTAGCTTACAAAGGCAAACAATACATCAGGGATTAAAAAAAAAAAAAAAAAAGAAAAAGAAAAAAAAAGGCAACTGTAAAATACAAGTATGTCACATGAACAGGCATCCACTGACTACCAGGGCAATTTCACAACCATCTAAGTCTCCTTTTCTACAAAGCTCCTATACATGTGTGGGTTAACAAGGGATTTGTGTGTGCATATGCACATACTTGTATACACAGAGTAGTTGTTACCACACTTTGGAAAAAAAAAGAAGAAAAAAAAAAAAGAAGGAGATCAGCTATGACCTAATGGACTAGGGAATTTAGGTTTTATTTTGCATTAGATCTATATCTGAGCAACAGAACATTTTTTGCTTCATATAAATGAGTTATGGCAGTAGAGTATGGTGAGCAAAGTCTACCGCTCAACTGTGATGCCTTCTCCAGAAAAATGACGTCATACTGCATAACCATGCCTCAGAGGTATTTCCCATATGTATGCACAAAATAGTCAAGTTGCACCTCTTTTGAAAGCTCTCATTGAGTCTCATAGTCGCCATCAGAAAAACAAAAGATACACATTAACTGGAGACAATTATCATCAATAAACAGATGACTTAAATTGACCTAAATCAGTGACGACACTCAATCTTCAATGGCGTCTAACAGTGATGGTGCTGGTGATTTTGCACAACTTACACCTCCTGAATGTTGTTTACTCTTTGTGTGTCCCACCTGAAGGTAATGTGGGATGTAGGTGCGCCATGTAAAATAAAACCAGGTAGTGGCTATGTGCTTTACTAATTCTGTAAAAAATATCAGTGGTCTGATCCTAATCAGATACTCAGCTACAAAAGTCTGCAGAACAAAATCAAGTACATAGTCTCATTCTGCCAATGCAGGATTGTATTCTCGATGTTAAATCCTGGATGACATTCAACAAACTAAAGTTGAATGATGACAAAACTGAAGCTATGATCATTTCCTCTGCAAGAATGTCCACATTTACCTTTCTTTTCTTTTCCTGCCTCTATTGTGGTTGGTGATTCCACAGTTCACTTTTCTAAATCAGCAAGGAATCTTGGAGTCATTCTTGACTCAAACCTCAGCATGCATACTCAGGTAGTAAATCTGATACACATAGTCAATTGTGAACTTCGTTGCGTCAACTCTATCCGTCAGTACCTTTCTGTTGAAACTACTAAAACTCTTATTTCTGCTTTTGTGTCGTTGACTACTGTAATTCTCTTCTCATAGGCTGTCCACATAATAATCTTCAGTGAATTAAAAAACTTCAAAACAAACCTGCCCGTCTGACTCTTAAGAGTCCCACGTACTGATCACATTTCTCCCCACCTCCGCACTCTACATTGGCTCCCCACCGAAGCCAGAGTTAAATACAAAGTTGGGTGTCTCTGCTATTCTGCTTTCCACTCCACAGGACCTACTTATCTTTCTGTCCTTATCAGTGTTTACACTCCCACAAGAAATCTCCACTCTTCCTCTGACGGTTACCTTTTGAAACTTCCTTGTGTCAATACAAGAACCTACGGTGAACGTTCTTTCTTCTTTGCTGCTCCTCACATCTGGAACAACCTTCCTCATCACATCCGTGCATCTGATTCTATTTCTGCTTTTCGCTCATCACTAAAGACTCATCTTTATAAAACCTATTTATAAGTACTTTCAGCTTCCTTTTCTCCAACACCACTCATGTCAGCTCACTTTGGATGTATGTAGAGTGGGAAAGGGAGAGTGTGAGTAGTGGGGGGGAGGGGTTTTTGAGAAAGAGTGGTCAGGAATGTTTTATGCTACATAATATTTTTCTTTCATGTAAAGTGCCCTGAGCTCTTAGTGAGAAAGGGCGCTATATAAATGTACATTATTATTATTACTATTATTAATCCATGACAAAACCTTTTGGCTTCATTTATGAACACTTACACTTGGCATCCTTTCTCCTTGCTGTCAGGAGGAAGTCCTTGATTTCTTGAATCTGTCGAGGCTGCAAAATAATTATGTTACATTTTAACACGCTTTATACATACAAGCAAAAGACAACAGCAAAAACAATGTAAGAGAGAGATAATAATAATAATAAAGTGCTCTTCTATAGTACTGTTCCCTCACAGAGACTCACAGTACTTCAGAAATTACTTAATCTAATCAAGGAAATTCAAATAACAACCAATCACTTGTGGCAGTCCACAAATAATATGCAATATCATATGTTACAAAAGAGAAGCAACTGATCAAGAAAAAGAATCAACCATGAAGAAACAACCACCATCTCGCATTCTAAACAGCACACACACACACCCAAGACATACACATACAATCAAATCACCCACCCAAAGAACACAAGAAAAAAGTACAACCCTCACATAACAGCACATTTAACTACACTGTTACTCAAATGCAAGACAAAAAGGTACATTTTCAGTTAAAACTAACTGGAAGCCAGTGCAGATCTTTGATCAAAGGTGTCACTTTGATTTCCGTATTGAAGTTTACCAACACTTCTGAACAACTGATCAGATTAGCTCGAAGGCCCGCAAGTACCTATTTGCAGTAACTGTGAAGTATGTAACAAGAACAAGCATCCACTTGGCAAATGAAACAGACAGCGGAAAAGTAAACAACTGAAAAATAAAGAGATAATTTGAATCTCTGTGCGTGTGTGTGTTGTTCTTCAATTTCCCACACCAAAATGGTACTCGTCAGAGAGAGAGAGAGAGAGAGAGAGAGAGAGAGAGAGAGAGAGAGAGAGAGAGAGAGATTGTGTGTGTGTGTGTAAGTGTCTCACTTTAGAGACACAAGAAAAACAGCAAAGGAGAGTGAGATGGAGAGAAAAATAAACAGGTCTAAATAGGTTACATCATCTTTAGTCCAGCAAAATGTTGCTGAACAGCTATGGCGTGTGTCAGAAAAAAAAGTGAATCATCAAGATGACTTTCAGTCAAGAGGTGTCACAGTTTTCATCATGCACACATTCATCCCTTCTTGTAACGCCGGATAAGTGTAAATACATCAGTTTACAAGAGACTTTAAGCCAATTTAGGTAAAAACCAATGCAGAAATCTTTGGCATGAACATAAATGTTGTCCATTTAAAAATTAAAATATAAAAATGCAAAATATCAACCATAAATCTTAATGGAGTATCAAACTGTGCAAGCTAATGTCCTTACTCAATAACTGCCATTGTGAAATAAACTATAACTTAGTTAAAATTTAGTTAGATATGGACAGAAAATAATGAATTATCAAAAAGATGAAGTGCAAGTATGACTATCGCTTGTATCAATGTATGTGAAATCTGACTGTAAACTGACCGCTGGAGAGTTCTGCGGACATCTTGATCTTACGCATGTTTATCAAACTTGAAATTGCAAACAATGCCAAAGGCGATCAACACAAGCAAAAGCAGCAAACATATGTGCTCCATTTCTTCAGTTAATAACCTCCATTGCTAAACCAAACTGTACAATATATGCACACACACACACACAAAAAAAAACAGCAAAAAGTCAAAGAAAGAAGTTTCTGTTTTCGCACTTTCTTCCTCTCTTGATTGCCTCGTTGCTCGAAAATTCGGAGAGCCAATCAACTTCGACAGCACAGATCATGTGACGTGCCTCTATAAGTCACATAAACATGTAACTCTCTAGCAGTCTGTAAACAGTAAATGCAAGTGATAAGAGATTGCTTTCCCCGTTGTGCATAATTCATGATGCCACTACATCGTACAGTGTTTGTAGCAATAGTGGCTATCCACTGAAGAAATGGAGGACAGCATGTTTGCTAGTTTTGTCAATGTTGATCACCTTTGACATTGCCCATGATTTCGGTGAAAGTTAGATGTGCATGCACAAGATCCAAGATGGCTGCAGACCTCTCCACCAGTCTATTTCAACTAACCAGATGTCACTGACTAAAAGGATGCATACTCAGTCTGACTGATGCTTACAATATGCACCATATCTGCTTAAAAAGAAAAAGGAAAAAAGTCCACCTTACCTACAATAAAAAGAGATAAATAATCATGTAACTCACCATGTTTTCTTGATCTTGTTTATCTGCAATGGATAACAATTCATTTAATTATTTAAGCTGAGCAAACCGATAAGCCTAGTTTGAATCAGTTTGACATGGTACAGTATATGACACCAAAAGAAAAAGTGAGGGAAAAGAGAGAGAGAGAGAGAGAGAGAGAGAGAGAGAGAGAGAGAGAATATGAATGACATGACTCCGTTTGAGTGAAATGTCTGGATCACGATCTGCTTATTCCTGTAAAATCTTTCCTCAGAACGTAAAACACGTAAATAACAAATGTTCACGTGTGTCAGAAAACAAGTGAATCATCAAGATAACAATCAGTCAAGAGGTGTCACAGTTTTCATCATGCACACATCAAACCCTTTTCCGATTTCGCAAACAGCGTGAAAATACGAGTATAATTTGCAGCTCATAGTCTGATGATAGAATCTATATAAAAAATATTAATAAAAAGAAGTAACAAATGCCAACAGCACTGCATGAGGACATCAAAATTTGATGCATGTCTCCATGCGGACTTTCCACTGGATATAGTGTTTAAAAAGTCACAAAACTTAGGTAGATGCACCCTGAACTTAAAAAGATCTATATAAATGAAGGGAAAATACCGTATGGAACTGGATTTAGGTAGAAAATAAGCAATAAACTTAAACCATGAACAATGATGCATTGGATTTACTCCAAAAATATTCCTCACCCGACAATCAGGAACGAGTCGATGTGAAAGAGGAAGTTGGTCAGGGGAAGTAAACCACAACAGGAAGTCAACACGAGTTCGCCAAAACCCACAGTTGGACCCAGGGAGAAAAGAAAAAAGAAAATGTAGTAACTTTTTGTACACCGTTGCGAAGAATGGGATAAAAAGAAAGAGAAAAAAGAAAAACAGCAGAAAACAAAAATGTTGTGTGTCAGCTGCACTGTGTTATGCCCAATTTTAGCAACCTAAATTTCTGGAGCTATATGCACGGTATGTTTCGTGTATATTGCACTGAATGGCCGGAAGCATGACTGAAGTATAACATAAAATTACTAACAATGATTTTATCTTTGTCATTCAATCTGAGTAGGTAAAACGTAGAGAAATTGCCTGAAAAAACAAACAAACAAACAACAACAACAAAAAACCACCGTCATAACCCCATACTAACCCAATAACGTCATGCACGCTTTCGATACAGCCGTCAAAATTGCAACTGACTGAATCAGTTGCAAGAACTGAGTGTCAGTGCCAGTGTGATATCCGCGTTATCAGGTTAGTAAGGGGTTATGACGGTGGTTTTTCACCACGATTTACCTACTCAGAGAGGATAACAAAGGTCAAATGATTGGTATTTTTGTTATACTTCATGCCTGCATTGCAAAAGACACATTTGCCTCCGGTCCAGGAATCAGTTAAGTAGCCGCGAAAATTGGGCACTGATCACACCCAGTGTTGTTGCCGGTTTTCTTTTTTCTTCTCAAAAACAAATTTGTGTGATGTTCGGCCAGGCCACAGCTGTTGTCACAGGACGTTAAAAATAACGGTGCATGCAGCAACTGAATTGCTTGTGCACTCATGCAGTTACTCGGAAGTACCATCAGTCGATCAGTTGCCAGTACAGCTCCTGAGTGTGCAGTGAAATCATATCTACTCCTAGTCAGTGGTCACATAGTGAACATGTGACATGATACACGAGGAAATGGTTCCTGTTTCCCACTGAATTGTAGACACAGTCGCATATAAAATTGGCTTTTGTTTTTATTAGATGTGACGAAGACCCCGGGCGTCCAACCGGCAGTGGTGAGACAGCAGCTACTGTCGTGTTTGACACAACTGTGCTGATCACTGAGACTGACAAACAAATTAAACAAAGAAATCAGGGTATTAGTAACACTCACTATTCCAGCATGCTTCGTGGAAAAGTAGTCTGAAATTGTTGCTTTTATATACTAGTAGCCACTGAACTCACTAAGCATAGTATTTTGCCGGCAACAAATTCTTTGAACATCATATGCATCAGTACATGAATGACGATCACTGATGCCTGGACAGGCACTAATAAACTGTCTGTAAAACGTAACATTTCATAATGAAAATACACAGTTGCACAATAAGCATGTGGTGGCCGGTATTTAGTCACTGAGATGTATGCACTAGGCACTCACACGCTTGGGCGAGCCGCACTGCACACACACACACACACACACACACACACACACACACACACACACACACACACTGACACACACACAATTTGAAAAAATCACCTCATTGAAAAGGATTAAAAGTAAAACAATTATCGATCTATTAGTGTAATACTTCTTTTATTAATTGTGAAATGTTTTGTATATGCTTGAATATATATATATATATATATATATATATATATATATATATATATATACATACATGTGTGTGTGTGTGTGTGTGTGTGTGTGTGTGTGTGTGTGCGCGTGCGCACGCACACACACACACACATATGTATGTATATATATATGTGTGTGTCTGTGTGTGCGTGTTTGTGTGCCCATGATAGGCATAGATGCATACAGCTGTATAACGTGTAATGTAAATACTGACTGAATTCAAGAGCTTTATATCAATGCTAATACTCTTCATAAACTACAGCACTTATAGTGTGTGCCAATGATATACATACAGCTGTTTAATGCCATGCTATGTAAATACTTTGCTTTACTGAGTATGGCTGAATTCATGAGTTTTATATAGATGTTAATAATCTTCATAAACTACAGCACTTAATGTTATTTTGCATCTATTGTTTTTTTCCCCCAACAGGTTCAGCTCTGCAAAATCAGGCAAAATCATCGAAGCCTGTATTGTGCTTCACAATGTCGCAGTGACACTTGGACTGATTACCAGAGCCCGACATTGATTCTGTAAATCCATACAATGATGGTATTGGATTTAGAGCTGGTCGGCCGGGCTGAACTCTAATTTGTTTATGGCAAATCCGACTTGGAGCGATCACAGTTAGAAAGTTGAGTGGTTCAATGTCCTAATAAACATAAAAAAATTATAGTTCACCTGCCAGTCCGTCCGTCTGTATGCCAATCTCGTGACCTCAGTTCTCATGCGTGTGTGGCCGGGCGGGCTGCAACTCCAGCATTCGTCCATCTATTCGAGTGGGCGCTTACGTGTGTGACCAGTGTTATCCCGCAGTTTAAAGCAGTCATTCTCTGTTTTGGGGAGCCTGTGTGCATGGAGGGTATGTTCTGCGGCCAGTTTTCCAGAACCCACTGAACGCTGACATGGATTAAAGAGATGCACGCGGCGCCCATGCTCAGGTTCAACACACACACACACACACACACACTGACACACACACTGACACACACACACACATACATTTCCTCTGATATATTTCTCTTTTTTCCAGAATGACACCCACACTGTAACACATTTTTACCGTGGCTAACTCAGAAGCAGATCAAATGGTAGAGAGAGAGAGAGAGAGAGAGAGGGGGGGGGGGGGGGCGGGGGGGGGGGGGATTTATTCCACCATTAACCCAAAGAAACGATAAGAGAAATCAGGCAATTGGAAACAACATTCCCTTCGTGGTCCCACCAGTCCGGATTCCTGCAATGATAAACAGCGAGCGAGTGAAAGGTGGGGGCTGGGGTGGGAGGTGTGGGGGTCGGGGCCTGGGGCAGAGCACAGAAAAAAGAACGGAATGCATAAATGGAAAGATAAACACTCCGACTCCCGCGACCAATCATTCCCCTTTCCCGGATAATCAATGCATGGTGGCACGACAGCTTTCATTATCATCATCAGCATCCGCTCCACACACTAGCCCACATCAACCTCACCACCACCACCACCACCACCACCGACAATAACAGCGCAGCGGCCGGTTAGAGGAGCACTGCAGCCGCAACATCCTGGCTGCCCTTCCACCTTCCTTCCTTCTTTTCCTTTCAAATTCCCTCTCCACTCCACATCTCTATCACTCCCCCTCCCCCGCCACCCCCTCCCCATCCAATCTTAACTCTCTCCCCTTACCATGCACGTCATTACCAGCAACAGCAGTGCTCGTATCAGTCGACAGGGATGCGATTGTGTTGCCGTGGAGTCATCGAGGGAGACAGTTTACTGAAGTGGTCTGGGCAAGTCGGAAATTTTACGACGCTAGGATAAAAATCGCAGAGAGAGGGAGAAAGAACGAACGAACGAACGAAAATTTTATTTTACGAGGGAAAAGGAATAAGCACAAAGTACTTGTTTACATCCGGCCCTCTGGGCAAGAATAATAATTGAGAAAAAAAAAGAAAAATAAAGAAAGAAAAAAGAAGCGAAAGTCAATTCACAACACCAATGTCAAAATTACACAAGCATCAGTGCAAACATAAACAAAGAACTTATGTACAATACAATATCGCGATAGATGAATGACAACAACGAGGACAATAGAGAGAGAGAGAGAGAGAGAGAGAGAGAGTATTTTCAGACGGTAAAGGAATAAGTACAAGTGCTTTTTATTTTTCTATTTTCTATTATATATATATATATATATATATATATATATATATATATATATATATATATATATATATAACATCTGGCCCTCTGGGGAACATTAAAAAAAAGGCAAGAAAACTACACGAATAATAACTTCGCGCCAAATTGTTCACCATAAAAAAAAACAAGAAAAACAAAGAAACAAACAAACACCCCCCACCCCCCCTACACCCCCCCAAAAGAACACACAACAAAACACACACACACACACACAAAAAAACGTAAGAAAGTATTTCACATAATTCTATACATTGGTAATATTATGTATAGTACAAAGACATTTACAAATTATACAGTAACGGAGAGAGAGAAAGTGATAATGAAGGAAGGAAAAAAATAGGAAACAAAACTGGGTAGAGAAATAGATAGGTGCAATGGGTGCAGAGACAGATAGACAGAGAGGCACAAAAGCAGTATCAATAATCAATTAAATTGTGGATTACAGTCTCCTAATAACGTGGAGCACTTTTACAGATTTTTTTCATGAGATATGCATGATATGTGGTTTTGAATATTGAGATGCTTTACACCGTGTTCACTTTTATACATGATAAAATTTAATTCCAAAAACAACCCCGTGAGTAAGAAAGACTGGACTACTTCTTCTTCTTCTTCGTTCGTGGGCTGCAACCCCCACGTTCACTCGTATGCACACGAGTGGGCTTTTACTGTATGACCGTTTTTACCCCGCCATGTAGGCAGCCATACTCCGCTTTCGGGGGTGTGCATGCTGGGTATGTTTTTGTTTCCATAACCCACCGAATGCTGACATGGATTACAGGATCTTTAACGTGCGTATTTGATCTTATATGCAAGCAGATCAAATACGCACGTTAAAGATCCTGTAATCCATGTCAGCGTTCGGTGGGTTATGGAAACAAGAACATACCCAGCATGCACACCCCCGAAAGCGGAAGACTGGACTAGAATCTGTAATCTTTGGAAGCGGTACAGAAATCTTGTGGGCATGACGTGAGTGTTAAAAACAAATCTATTTTGAAGAAAAGGGGTAGAAAAACCAGAGATAATTTTAAACATAAATAGAGCCTTATCACATTTAAGTTTCACTGTTAGTAGAAGAATATCAAGAGCACTGTAATCAGAAGGATTTAGTGATGAGGACTTCAGAAGAATCAGTTTTAATGCTCGCCTATGGAGGCTCAGCAGAGGTTTTAGAGTATTTTCACTTGCTGCATCCCATAAAATTGAAGCGTAATTAATGTGGGATTCGGCATGGGCATTCAAGATAACTTGCTGTAATGAAGATTCAAAAAGTGTTTTATTTTAGATAATTGATAGATACTTTCGATAATTTTTTACACAATGATGAAATGTGATGTGACTATGATTGGTTATTATCAACTGCAACCCCAAGAACCTCATGGTGGTAAACTTTTTCAATGATCTCGCCCGCCATTGATATGGATAGACGAGCAGTTTAACGCTTTTGGCTTGTTGTAGTTATCAAGTATTTTGTGTTTTTCGGATGGAAACTCATGTGGTTAAATTCAGACCATCTAATACATTGGTCAATGCGTTCCTGAAGAAAACAGGATATTTCACATAATTTAGAATTGCTGACATGTACAGTTGTATCATCAGCAAACAATTCACACGGTGCCCGCATTAGTAAGGGTAAGTCGTTTATATAGACAGAAAATAAAGCTGGTTCCAACAAACAACCTTGGGTTACACCGTAATCAATGGGCAATAATGCAGATAGCTGATACAAGTTGTTTTCTGCTAGACATAAATGATGAAATGAGTTCTAAAGTATCGAGAGAGAGAGAGAGAGAGAGAGAGAGAGAGAGAGAGAGAGAGGAGAAAAGAGGAATACACAATGGGTGAGATAGATACTCAGTGACACACGAACGTCCACATGCATTTGTACAAATGCGTATCACTCGCGAGTACGAATACACAATAATCTGATGTAGCATGAATAACTATGATGATGACACAAATTAATGGAAAGGGAGATGACGCGGAAGGTAGCGGCAAGTCATTCTGAGTGTGGTTATGGAGTTACACTTGGAAGTCAATTTTTAACCCAGGGAGTATTTATGTATCTAGTCAAAATTATTCCCAGGGAGTATGAATGAATGAATGAATGAATGAACGAATGAATAAATGGTTTATCGTGTCAGGCTACAAGCTCATTCACAAAGGGATCATTACATGGGTTCAGAGCATTGAACAAACTGTATTGAACAGAAAGATGTTTATTACAAAGCGGAATCACTTCGTGACACGGCTACCTCACCCAGGAAGTATACATCATGTGACATGCAAAGAAAAGAAAACGAAAAGTACTCCCGGGAGTATTTCTGAGGGGGTGGGGTGGGGCATTGTTCATCTCCGCCTTACTCACTTTCTACCCTCATCACATCACTATTAGCGACAGCAGCAACGTCAGATCCGTGGCGCTGTGGTTGTGTTATTATGGAGTCATCCAGAGACGCACTTCACCCCAAGTGGTCTGGACGGTTGGCGAATGTTTGTTGTTGCTGTTGTTGTTGCGATGTGATATGAGAATAAAAACTGTTTGTTTGGGTCAAGACTGGGGGTATGCTGGTGTGTGTGTGTGTGTGTGTGTGTGTGTGTGTGTGTGTGTGTGTGTGTGTGTGTGTGTGTGTGTGTGTGATATCTGCGTATGCGCGTGTGAGAATGTACAGGCATACAGAGAGAACAAAATGGTTAACAGGAAACACAAACACATTTCATGCCTCAGCTCAATACGTGAAAGGAAGAGAATGAAAAAGAAAATCCTCAGAAGACTATAAATTTCAATAATTTCTCAACAGCTATCAACTCTACCTCACAGCCAACTCAACTCAAGGAGTAAACATGAAGAACTACAGTACCAAATGGAGCGGTGGCCAAGAAAGCAGCTTATGCACCAGACTAATAAGCGGGTGTGCACGTTCAAGTCCCACTAATACGGACCCGGTTTTTTTTTTTACTCCCCCGTCCACTAGACCTTGGATGTGGATCTGGGTGCTAGTCATTCGGACGCGACAATAATTAGCTGAGGTTCCAGTGTGCAGCATGCACTTAGCGCACGTAAAAGAAAGCCACGGCAGCAGAAATGGTTTCTCTGGCAACATTCTGTAGAAAAGTCCACTTTGTTAGTAAAACAATCACATAAATCTGTTGTGACAATACAATACAATACAATACAATACAAGGTACGGCTGGCTTTATTTTGGAAGAAAAAAAGGCAAGTGGAACAGGAACATGATAATCAAACTTTTGTTTTCAGTTTCTGAACCCTTTCCCCCCATGCCCCCCCCCCCCCCCCCCCCGCCCCTCACATCATTTGGATGCAGTTCGAAGAGTTCCCCGTTCTGCTCTATCATTATTAGAGGGTACTTTCGCATTGAATTTTTACTTTTCCTAATCAAAACCTCTTATATTAAACATATTTGTCTGTTTAATAAACAAGAACAATTGACTTTGCGCTATTTAATGCATGATAAATGCGATGCATATATCGATGCTATATTTGTGTTTTGAGTGGCCTGGTGTATTTGTGCTTGTTGTTTGCCAGTCTTTTTTGTTGTTGTTGTTGATGATGTTGGAAATCAACGTTCAGCCGAACCCTCCATAAATTGTACAGAAAACGTGAGAATGAAGAACAAACACTTTCTGATCATCAGTATTTTATTTTCATTTTTAAGTTTAAACAAAACATGGTTTCAACGTACACACAACTTTCTTGGTGAGGTAGGATGTGAACGTAATGAAAACAACAACAACAACAACAACCTCCTGTGTCTTCTCCTTTATATTTATTCAATGAAATTTTCTCCATTCTTTTATCAACATTTGTTTGTTAGGGCAGAGACCTCCAGGCCATTGCTGAGTCAAGTTCTCTACTGGCATTAACAAACAGGGCCCACCTTTCACCCGACCGCTGACCAATGGTCAATGTTCAAAGGGCCGGCAACAGTTTGAAAGAGGTGATTAGGGCCCTTTGGTGTGGGCCAGGGTGGAGGGAGTGTGCAGCGGTCAGTTCCCCCGGAGTGCCGGACAGTGTCTGGCAACAGCCATTCTTCTGGACACACACACACACACACACACACACACACACACACACACAAAGAAAAACGTCAGAGCTCTCTGTCCTCCGGTTTCCAGCTAATGAAGTAATGGGTTGAGTTCGTGTCTGCATTGTGTGTGTGTGTGTGTGTGTGTGTGTGTGTGTGTGTGCGTGCGTGTGCGTGTGTGTGTGTGTGTATGTGTGTGCGCGTGCGCGCGTGCGTGCGTGCGTGTGTGTGAGCGTGCGTGCGTGCGCGCGCGTCCCTTCTGTCTCATTTTGTCTGTCTTTTTGCCTGTTAGTGTATTCTGTCTTTATTTTTGTTATTACTTCTGCCATCCGTCACCCCTCTCTCTCTTAACAAGTGCATGTGACAGGTGTTTTTCATTTTCAGCTTAAAAATATGTTTTTCAAAACATATCTGAAGCTTGAGCAATAAACTGTTTGCATTTGAATTAATTGCGTATCTTCCCTCACTCTCCACTCCCACCCCAATCTCCACCCCATCCCCACCCCCACCCACCCATCCACCCAACCCCCAAAAGAAAAAAAGAAAAAAGAAAGAAAAACAACAACATACAAAAGCCATAAATTATTTTCGACCAGTAACACTGATGATATCAGTCAGACAGATAGACGGGTAGACAGACAGGTAGACAGACAGACAGATAGGTAGACAGACAGACAGACAAAGCCCTTAACCCCTTGACTGCTGAACCGAAGCGACTGAAATGAAATCAGAGTGACAGGAATCTAAGTGTGAGAACTACTTCCTATGTTCTTTCGAGTGGTGTGAATTGATTTTATCCACCAACAATAATGCAGTCCCAAGAAGAAGGAATCCGACTTCAGAATGGTGACCGACATTCTTTCCTGTAGCCATTGTCTTATCACACTTAGGCAGGAATCAGATTTAAGAATGGTGATCGATTGATATCCTGACCTGTAGCCTCAGTCTTATTACACTAAGACAGGAATCCGATTTAAGAATGGTGATCGACTGACATCCTGACCTTGTAGCCTCAGTCTTATCACCACTTAAGCAGGAATCCGACTTAAGAATGGTGACCGACATCCTAACCTGTAGCCTCAGTCTTATCACACTTAGGCAGGAATAAGACTTACGAATGGTGATCGACTGACATCCTGACCTTGTAGCCTCAGCCTTATCACACTTAAGCAGGAATCCGACTTTAGAAAGGTGACCGACATTCTGTCCGGTAGCCATTGTCTTATTACACTTAGGCAGGAATAAGACTTAAGAATGGTGATCGACTGACATCCTGACCTTGTAGCCTCAGTCATTTCGCCTAGGCAGGAATAAGACTTAAGAATGGTGATCGACTGACATCCTGAACTTGTAGTCTCAGTCATTTCGCCTAGGCAGGAATAAGACTTAAGAATGGTGATCGACTGACATCCTGACCTTGTAGCCTCAGTCTTATCACACTTAAGCAGGAATCCGACTTAAGAATGGTGACCGACATCCTAACCTGTAGCCTCAGTCTTATCACACTTAGGCAGGAATCCGACTTAAGAATGGTGACCTACAACGTGATCTGCAGCCACAGTCTTATCACACGTAGGCAGGAATAAGACTTGAGAATGGTGAACGACATCCGAACCTGTAGCCTCAATCTTATCACACTTAGATAAGAATAAGACTTTAGAATGGTGATCGACTGACATCCTGACTTTGTAGCCTCAGTCTTATCACAGTTAGGCAGGAATCCGACTAAACACTTACGCAGGAATCCGACTTAAGAATGGTGCCCTACAACGTGATCTGTAGCCTCAGTCTTATCACACTTAGGCAGGAATCTGACCTAAGAATGGCGAACGGCAAACACGTTCTTGTGTGTATCTGTAGCCTCAGTCTGATCCCACTTAGACAACAGCCCTTCATTCATTGATGAACACGCACGCTCTTCATCATCAGCAGTCAAGGGGTTAAGTGTAGTGATGAACAAAGAGACCATTGGACTCATCAGTCTAAAAGCTGTGACCAACCAGAATGGACTGACAGCCGTCTGTCGTGGTGCCTCTGTCGTGAATCTTATTTGTCTTTTTTGTCTTATTTGATTGCGGCGTGTGAGTGAGTGAGCGCGCGCGCGCGCGCGTGTGTGTGTATGCATATACTTGTGTCTATCTGTGGTATGTATCCCTGTGCCTGCGTGTGTCTGTGCGTGTGCATGCGCGCGGTCGGTCGAACGTATGTGTGTTAAATGGTTTGACACTGATTTCCTGAGTTGTATCAGGTGAAAATCGTTCTGATATTGTTCTTTCTCTTTTTCTTTATGGACTGTTCGTCTTTCTTTGAATTCCTAAAAAATATTAATTAAAAAAAAAATCCCACAAAAAACAACAACAAAAAACAAACAAAAACAACTTCCAATTTCCTTGTTTCCTTCGGCTCCAGAACATCTTCTATGTCTGTCTTTGTTTTCAGTTTCCCTGCTTTTCTCTTTTATTTGTAAACGTTTTTTTTCTCTGTGTGTGACACTCTGTCCATCTCTCGTGTCTCTTTTCTTCTTTCATTCTTTTTTTATTCCATCTCTTTGTTAAACTATACATCTGCCCTTCCAACTCTCTCTCTTTTTTTTTACTTTCCCCGCTTTATGTCCCACCCTTCATCCTGCGAGGATATTTTGGTCCCCATTTTTTCCCTTTACACAGAGAAATCTGTTGTGATAAAATGAAATACAAATACAAGTACAAATAGAAAGATAGATAGATAGATATATGGGGGGACATTTTCTACTTCCAAGTGCTTAATGTGGAGTGATGGCCTGGAGGTAACGCGTCCGCCTTGGAAGCGAGAGAATCTGAGCGCGCTGGTTCGAATCACGGCTCAGCCGCCGATATTTTCTCCCCCTCCACTAGACCTTGAGTGGTGGTGTGGACGCTAGTCATTCGGATGAGACGATAAACAATACAAATACAAATTTCAGTTAGAACAAATCTGAAGTGAAATACATTGTTAGGAATGTGAACCTGGTGTACAACAAACCTCTCTGTTCACGCTGACTCCACAATACACAGCAACTCTCAGAATCATTCTTCTGCAGTCAGTCCCAGAGCCCTAAGTCCGACAGTTGTTGTTGTTGACTCGTTCGTCATTTATTTATCAGATGGATTCCCCGGCCTCCTCGTCTCCTCCTCCTCCTCCTCCAAAGAGCTTCAGGGCTGCTGGGATTGGGTCCGGCCAGGTTTTCTCTCGGAGCGCTTGGTGGAGCACGCAGGACTGCAGCAGATGTTCTGTTGTCTGGCTGCCTGTTCTGCAGCAGCAGTGTTCTCTGTCGCCGATACGGAGTTTCGTGTATATGTGGTGTTTCAGGCGGTTGTGGCCTGTCCTGATCCTGAAAATGGCTACCTGCTCTCGACGAGTCTGCAGGCAGTACGGGTCTGCTCTGT
Organism: Babylonia areolata; assembly: GCF_041734735.1. Lineage (NCBI taxonomy): Eukaryota > Metazoa > Mollusca > Gastropoda > Neogastropoda > Buccinidae > Babylonia > Babylonia areolata. The sequence goes on along the minus strand of NC_134893.1, from coordinate 34,761,856 downwards.
TGTGGCGTGGATGCTGCAGCTTCCACTTGTTCTGCAGCTTGGCCTTAATGATGGTCATGGATTCTGAGTAGCTGGTAGACCTGTCCATCTGCTCTGTCCGACAGTGAGGTACAATCAGAATTAATGTCAGATCGCCGTAAGGCCAACTGCAAGAGGAGATCCGTAACTCACTGCTGTTGTCAGGCCGCTTCGGTTTTTATGTTGACTGTGTTGCCTTTTTATCTGGTTTTACAACACTGTTTTTAATCTACGTCATTATTGACCAGCATATACATGCTATTCATTCTTTCGTTGATTCGTCGTTTACTAGGAAATAGTCCGAATCTCTTTAATTCGTCGTTTAAGAAAGAGTCCGAATCTCTTAATTCGTCGTTCAAGAAAGAGTCTGAATCTCTTTAATTCGTCACCTGAGAAAGAGTCTGAATTTATTAAATTTGTCGTCTAAGAAAGAGACTGAATCTCTTAAATTCGTCGTCTAAGAAAGAGTCTGAACCTCTCTCTTTAATTCGTCGTCCAAGAAAGAGTATGATCTCTCTCTTTAATTCGTCGTCTAAGAAAGAGTCTGAATCCCTTTAATTCGTCGTTTAAGAAAGAGTCTGAATCTGATATACAAGTTGTTCTCTTTCCATAGTAGTTTCAGTGCAAGACTGAATATGCTTCCCCTTTGAAATGGATGCGGTCATAACGTGTCGTTACATCCTTCTAAGGAAAGTCTCCATGTCCAACGCCAACACTAAAAACCTGACGATTATGCTGCGCTCCTCTGGAGGGGGAAAGAGTCATGTTTGGTCATCTCCTCGGAATGGGACAATGAATGGATCCAAACTGATATCATTGAAGGGTTTGATTTTTTTTATACTGTCACGTCCCTGTCCGCTTCTTCTTATCCAGTTTATAATAGAAAACAATTTTCTTTCAATTTCTCGCAAGGTCTTTTATAACTTGTATTTGTATTTCTTTTTATCACAGCAGATTTCTCTGTGTGAAATTCTCCCCAGGGAGAGCTCGTCGAAATACTACAGCGCCAGCCCCCCCCTTTTTTTGTATTTATTCCTGTGTGCAGTTTTATTTCTTTTTCCTATCGAACTGGATTTTTTTTTTTTTTTTTACAGAATTTTGCCAGGAACAACCCTTTTGTTGCCGTGGGTTCTTTTACGTGCGCTAAGTGCATGTTGCACACGGGACCTCGGTTTATATTCTCCTCCGAATGACTAGCGTCCAGACCACCACTCAAGGTCTAGTGAAGGGGGGGAGAAAACATCGTCGGCTGAGCCGTGATTCGAACCAGCGCGCACAGATTATCTCGCTTCCTAGGCGGACGCGTTACCCATAGGCCATCACTTCACTTGACTCATCACTCCAAACTTGAATGAAAGAGTTGATCACCCGCACTTGTTTTACCTCCACTATTCAACCACTCACCTTTCCCGTTCTCGCTAACGGTAGCACGGATGCCAGAACACTATTTGGTACGCTTTGGTAAAATATAAAATGTATAATACGAGTAAAAACAACAATAGAATTACGATATGTGGCTTCGAGGCCTAAACCACCGCGTTGGACTTATGTAATGGTCAGGCATCCACTTTTTCATTTCAAGCACATGGGGTTTGGCGTATACGGGCGCAATGACTGAGTGGTTAATTAAAAGCGTTCGACTTTCAATCTGAGGGTCCCGGGTTCGAAACTCGGTAACGGCGCCTGGTGGGTAAAGGGTGGAGATTTTCTTGATCTCCCAGGTCAGTATATGTGCAGACCTGCTAGTGCCTGAACCTCCTTCGTGTGTATATGCACGCAGAAGATCAAATGCGCACGTTAAAGATCCTGTAATCCATGTCAGCGTACGGTGGGTTATGGAAACAAGAACATACCCAGCATGCACACCCCCGAAAATGGAGTATGGCTGCCTACATGGCGGGATAAGTCAGACAAAACGGTCACACACGGTCTCTCTCTCTCTCTCTCTCTCTCTCTCTCTCTCTCTCTGTGTCTCTTCAGGGCATCTTACTGTGTCAGTATGAACGAAGAAAAAAAGTTTTTATTTTAATTTTCATGTTGTTTTATTATTTTGAGCCAGCAAGGAGATACGTCTCTCCACGAACATTGAAACCAAGTTTTGTGTTATCATAACACACACACACACACACACACACACACACACACACACACACACACACACACACAACAAAACAACAACAACAACAACAACAAAAAAACAAAAACAACAACAACAAACAACAAACACTCCCAACAAAACAACAACAAAGCAATAGCAATAAAACCCCGGGGTGGATCATTTTGCAGGGAGGGAGATAAAAATCCAACCGCATCGCCGACTGCCTTCCATCGTTTTCTCGTGTGCCGTTTCCACTTTCCCTCGACTCCGCTGCAACAGGTGGGGGCCACCCACCATTCGTCTGCCGCTGCACTGTCCTCCGGGATTACGGTTGGTATTGACAGGCGGCTACAGATTAGAAAAAACAACAACAAAAAAAACCTGTACGTATTCCCCGTTAGCGACGTCGTGTTTCTGTGCCTCGTTCAGTTAATTTTGCAGTAGTCACATAACCACCACTGCAACGCGAAATTTTATTTTATTTCTGTGGCTTGTTAGCAAAGCTTGTTCAGTTTCCCACGTCGTGGTTTATTTCTGTTTTATTTATTTATTTATTTATTTATTTATTTTTGGGTGTGTTATTTGGGAGTGTGTGGGACGCTGAAGCTTTCAGTTATTGAGGTGGTTGACCCTGACTGAGATCGAGATCGACGGAAGAGGTCCTGAGTTTGTGGCTCAAACGTTTTGGTGATGTGGAAGACCCCCATCTTGTGGTGTGTGAACAGGTAATCCTGACCTCAGGTGTCAGTGTGACACAGCTGGGTTTTGTTGTTGTTGAGTTTACTTATTTACTATTCTAAATTCTGTGACCAGTTGTTTTTTTTGTTTTGTTTTGTTTTTTAAACGAAAAATGTCTTGCGTTTTTACAATGCAGGCATTTGAGAAATGACACACAGCGTGTTAACCACCATTCTCATCAAGAACCACGCTCAAACCATTAGAGGAAACCGAGACTTCTCCACTCAGTCCGCCATGGTTTGGGTTCACCTTTGCATGGTTAGGGCGCCATTAACAAGAAAATAAAAGCGGATATACAAACGATATTAATTTTTTGGACCTTGCAAGATGGATGCACATAAGAGAAGCGAGTGAATCTTCATAAAAAAAGATATGCACAATATTCCTCAAACTACGAGTCGAACACCAGTGAATACGAAAACTGCTGTCAGAATAGAGTATGTCTTTATTACCAAGTGTACCAGGGTCACAAGGAATATTAGGGGGGATAGTACATAACA
>NC_134893.1:34751002-34753502 GCF_041734735.1 Babylonia areolata | reverse complement strand
GTGTGTGTGTGTGTGTGTGTGCGCGCGCGAAGTAAGTGGGGAGGATACGGGTTTGCTTTCGTTTTGTTGTTTGATTTTTACGCATTCATTTATGTTTCGGTCGAGATACAAACAACATGAACTGAATTGTACTGAATTCATGCTTGTGTGTTGACTTCATCGCCTTTGATACCTGCACTGATTTCTATTGACGTATTTTGAGCACCTCAAGGCATAAGTGTCCGTATCAATCAATCAATCAATCTTTAATGACGTTTGATCACCTCCAGGAATACAAAATAGTTTGAGCAGCCTCAAGCATTTCTGCAGACTACTTCCGAGCAACCTGAAGCATTTCTGCAGACTACTTCCGAGCAGCCTGAAGCATTTCTGCAGACTACTTCCGAGCAGCCTGAAGCATTTCTGTAGACTACTTCCGAGCACCCTGAAGCATTTCTGCAGCCTACTTCCGAGCAGCCTGAAGCATTTCTGCAGACAACTTCAAAGCACCCTGAAGCATTTCTGCAGACTACTTCCGAGCACCCTGAAGCATTTCTGCAGACTACTTCCGAGCAGCCTGAAGCATTTCTGCAGACTACTTCCGAGCAGCCTGAAGCATTTCTGCAGACAACTTCAAAGCACCCTGAAGCATTTCTGCAGACTACTTCCGAGCACCCTGAAGCATTTCTGCAGACTACTTCCGAGCAGCCTGAAGCATTTCTGCAGACTACTTACGAGCAGCCTGGAGCATTTCTACAGACTACTTCCGAGCAGCCTGAAGCATTTCTGTAGAATTCCGAGCAGCCTGAAGCATTTTTGTAGACTACTTCCGAGCAGCCTGAAGCATTTCTGTAGACTACTTCCGAGCAGCCTCAAGCATTTCTGTAGACTTCCGAGCAGCTTGAAGCATTTCTGTAGACTACTTTCGAGCAGCCTGGAGCATTTCTGTAGACTTCCGAGCAGCCTCACGTATTTCTGTAGACTACTTCCGAGCAGCCTGGAGCATTTCTGTAGACTTTCGAGCAGCCTCACGTATTTCTGTAGACTACTTCCGAGCAGCCTGGAGCATTTCTGCAGGCTTCTGAGCAGCCTGGAGCATTTCTGTAGACTTCCGAGCAGCCTGAAACATCTCTGTATACTTCCGAGCAGTCTGGAGCATTTCTGTAGACTTCCGAGCAGCCTGGAGCATTTCTGTAGACTTCCGAGCACCCTGAAGCTTTTATGAAGACTTCCGAACAGCCTGGAGCATTTCTGCTGTGTTGTGAGGAAACGTATGCAGTTTTGCCTTTTTCTTGCGAATGAAATGTTGGGGGCTGTTCATGTAATGATCGTCAGATACTTCAAACGATTTCTTAAAACCCAGAGTTTTAAACCAATCAAACCCCATAGTGCATCATTTCTGGTTTTCTGAGCCTGCTTAAAATTGATTGGTGACATATGAGCTTGTTAGTTAATTAAGGTTTTTTAGATCTTAGATTTCTGTCGTGATTTCGAAAAGAAAAAGTCCAAACCATCCCCAAAGCAGACTTACTTATTTCTAGATTCATTGATACATTATTCTACGTAAGTTCTGTGCTCATTTTCGTACAGTTGTTTTTGATTTCCAATGCTGTTAATGTAGCCACCTTTTTGTCATTTGTAAAATCAGTGATTTGCAATGTCGATATCGTTTTGCATTTCTTCTTCTTCTTCTTCTTCTTCTCGCTAGTTTATTGTCTGTTCAATACAAAATGATTTACACTATGAACGCATTTATTTCACAACACACATACACACTCATACGATAGATGTACAGAGTGGAAGAGCGGTAGGACGGGGTGAGGGGAGTGTATGACAGTCGTGTTCAACAATGACCATCAGAACAGCAGAGGAGGCAACTGCTGTCACAACTCTCTGGAGCTAGAATTTGATTTCAGCGGAGAGTGTGTTGCCCAAGTTACATCCCCACTCTCTCGGTCAAGAGGGTTTTAGGACAGCCGGAGTTGGGATGGTTCCCCCAAAGGCAAACCAACCCCCAAGGCTGCAGCACTCAGAGTCAGTGCAATTTTGCCTACTAGTTTGAGAAGCATTGTCCTTCACAAAAGACTAATCTGTAAATGACTTCCCATTGCAGTGGAAAAGCCATTGATCGTACAGCTCTCACTTTGCTGTTGGCCCAGATGTAAGCTTATAAGCTACTTGGGTGTACTGAGAGGGAAAAAAAGCCCAGCTAACAGTGGCTTGCTGGAGCCTTGCAGTCAATACGGAAATACTGTCCGATTCTGAAGGCCTTTGAGGCACACTTGTTGACCCAACCTCTGCCCCTCCACCCCTCACTCGATGACGAAGACAACCACGACGATGGAGACGAAACCTGTATGCAGTACACGTCACCGTAAAGTGCTCGGTGAGTTCATGGCTTCCGTGATCAATGGAACCTCAGGTCAGGGTTGGTTGGTTAGCGGGTCGTTTGTAGGGAACCTTACAGCGTCTGACCAACGTGGTCAGCATAGTCATTGCTGGGAAGATTATGTTGACAGTG
>NC_134893.1:34743502-34746002 GCF_041734735.1 Babylonia areolata | reverse complement strand
GTGTGTGCTTGTGTGTATTGTGTGGGGGTAGGGGTGGGGGTGGGGTGGATGAATAGTTTTCAGTGATGTTTGGCATCTTGTGTTCACTTTTTATTTTTTGATATTTAGATATGTGTTCTATTTGTAAACGCCGAGGGCTTATTTTCAAGATTAGGCGTAAATGCTCATAATAATAATAATAATGATAATAATGTACTTCTCTAGTTTTGTTGTCTGTTAATCTAATAAGCAGCGGCGGCAGCAGTAGCACCGCTACCTACAACGAGGTAGAAGAAGAAGAAGAAGAAGAAGTTACACAAGGAACTTATGATCATCATCATTGTATTTGCCGTCGTCGTCGTCATCATCACCACCACCACCATCACCACCGATACCACAATCATCATCATCATCATCATCATCATCGTCGTCGTCGTCGTCGTCATCATCACAACACACACACACACACGCACACACGCACGCACGCACGCACACACACACACACACACACACACACACACACACACACACACACACAAGAAGAAAAAACAACAACGTGATCTATGCACAAACCCAACAGCCTAGCCAGGGTGTTGATAATCAACGATGGTGATGATGACGGTGTTTATGATGAGGGTGATGAGAATGATGATGATGATGATGATGATGATGTTAGTGTGACTGATGGTTGGCGGGTGGGGGGTGAAGGTGGTAGTGATGATGATGTGGTGGTGTTGATCTTGATCAAGGCAACGGCAATGATAATGATGATGACGGTGACGATGGCGATGGTGATGAAAGTTTTCCCTTGCGCGTCAGCCTTCTGAACTTAAGATGTTTCAGAAAGAGAGAGAGAGAGAGAGAGAGAGAGAGAGAGAGAGAGAGAGAGAGACAGAGACAGAGACAGAGACAGAGAGAAGAAAGAACAACAACATTCTACAGCGTTATGCTGATGTTTTTTTTCCCAAACAGGTTTACGTACAAAATGCAATATTTTACATTAGAACGGTACAACAATATATTGTTCCGAACATCAACAATTCTACATCAAGTACCACATCGGCAGAACAGCAAATATTCATTCAAACATTGATCTGTGTGATATTATAACGCACGATTTGCAATCAGATTGTAGTGATGACAGAACTTGAACTATCCATTCACACACTGATTCCACTTGTATTGCTGTGCCCAGTTTAGATCAAAGGAACACAAGCAGGTAAATGGCTTTTTAAAATTTTATTCACACATTAGCTGTTTCTATGCGGTATTGCAATGAAGCATAATCAGGACAACGATTATTCATTCCTACATTCATGTTAATGCTTAACAGTAACAATAATAATTAATTCACGCCTTAATTCCATATGATACAATTCTTAATCTTGTACGATATTTATGTATGGTGCCCATTTCTGCTCAAAATATTTAATTTGTTATAAATCCATAGATATTCTAAAAACATACTTGTCAGTTTCATATGTCTTTTAAAGATCTTTTATGAACATTTGTATTGTTGGATTTGCTTTATTGAATCTACATTTGTTTATAAAATAAATTTGGTTATCATGTTGTTAGATTTTGTTTTTTAGATGATGCATAGAAACATTCTCACTACTGCTGATGAAGCTGACACTTTTGGTGTGCAGGCGGGCAGAATGACGTCCCTTGAACGATGATTCAGAAGGAGGCCGGGTGATGGAAGAATGGGACATCAGCCACTGCGCAAGTACTCGGCTCGTCCTGACCACGACAGTCGGTTCAGCAGTTCATCAGATCACATCAAAATTACGAGACCTAACAATGATCATGAAGGTGAAAGGTGTCATAAGACAAACACTTTCGTGGATGTGCGGAAACTAGTCACAATAGAAGTGTAGTTGTTGTTTTTTTCTCCGGAAGTGTGGCACAGCCGTGATTGTCAGTAGTTGAGTAATGATGACACGTGTTCATATACAGCGCTGAATCTTATGCAGAGACAAAACAGAGCTTAAACGCCAGTCATTCACACTCATGAGTAGCTCTGATTCAGAAGAACGAGAGAAGCCTTAAAGATACATGTACACAGAAAGCTAGAGAAAGTGTGTACCGGGAAGAGGCAGGGGATAGGATTACAGTCGTTTCAAAGGCAGAAAGTGTATAGCGGGAAGAGGCAGGGGATAGGATTACAGTCGTTTCAAAGGCAGAAAGTGTATAGCGGGAAGAGGCAGGGGATAGGATTACAGTCGTTTCAAAGGCAGAAAGTGTATAGCGGGAAGAGGCAGGGGATAGGATTACAGTCGTTTCAAAGGCAGAAAGTGTATAGCGGGAAGAGGCAGGGGATAGGATTACAGTCGTTTCAAAGGCAGAAAGTGTATAGCGGGAAGAGGCAGGGGATAGGATTACAGTCGTTTCAAAGGCAGAAAGTGTATAGCGGGAAGAGGCAGGGGATAGGATTACAGTCGTTTCAAAGGCAGAAAGTGTATAGCGGGAAGAGGCAGGGGATAGGATTACAGTCGTTTCAAAGGCAGAAAGTGTATAG
>NC_134893.1:34733502-34738502 GCF_041734735.1 Babylonia areolata | reverse complement strand
AAGAAAAAAAAGGCTTCAATGCAGATTTGAAACACGGATGTTTAGGTCGAGAATAAGTGGTTTTACCCACTGCGCAAACGCGGGTTCAAAGTTGGCGTTCAAAAATAGCGGAATAAATCGACAGCGGCAATCAAAGTCATAACGTGGTTTAAACACGTCGATGATTATTTAAAAAATTCTTTTAATTCGGCGGTAAAGGAGACGTTGCCATCGTGTCAGGCTTTGCAACATGTTTTGTCAACATCTGCACTGACCAATGCCGTGTAGACGAGGCAGTGAAACGGTCGATTCAGATTTTCTTTTCTGTTCATTCCAGTTAATTCGGTGTCCACTTTAAAATATTCATATGCGGTAAACACGTCATAAATGTAGTTAGTGTCACTGTATGCCTTCTGTCCAGAATGTGTATTTCTTTGCTTTTAATTGCAAACAAGAAAAACGAGGTCATGGCGTATTCTCATCAGACAATCGGGAAGCTGCAAAGGGGTAACAGCGGTTTTCGGAATCCGGACCGAACATCAAGGAAATAAACTGTTAATAATTATGACATACGGCTAAATTCGGGAGACTTACAACCTATTATTGGTATGACTTTGAAGATTTTTTTGACTACAATGTTTAAGCCAAATTTGGTATTGGCAGACAAAGTATTTCCAGAGAAAATGGCAATGTTAAAGTTTACCATGGACACACGGACACACATATATACACACACAGAGACCCACGAATACACACACACACACACACACACACACACACACACACAACCGAACACCAGGTTATAACATAGACTCACTTTGTTTACACAAGTGAGTAAAAAAAAGAAAGAAAAAAAAAAGAAAAAGAAAAAAGCCTTTTCCACTGGCAAGGAATATGCCGTTCTCATCTGATTTTGTCATTCAGTTGGTAGTGTGCATCAAAATATCCTGCAAGGAGTCTCTCACTGAAGTACGTTTCAAATGCCGGTACCTTGTTTTCGGGGCTGTTCGGTCCGTCGTGTGCAAGTGACACGCACATATTGCTTGAGACAGGTTGTACATAAAAAAAATGGAGCATTAAAAGTCGTCACTCGCTTAAAGGCTTGATTTTCTGAGGTTAAATGCTCTCACAAGTTTCATATTTCTGTACACATTTTTGTCGCTGAAAACCTGATAAAACTTCCCTTGATATACAGATGATTTTTTTTTGTGGGGGTTGGGGGGGTGGGTGGGGTGGAGGTGGTGGGAGGTGTTGAAGGTCTGGGAGGGATGGGGACGGTAGTGGTTCCAGACCACCACCACAAGAGTTCAGTGACAGTTTCCATGAATCTGCTAATACTGAAGACACCGAAACGAAATCACCACAGGAATGGAAGTAGACCGGAAGTCGAAACTTAGGTCGCCGTGAGAGCAGGACCTGAAAGCGCGCGCGTATGTGTGTGTGTGTGTGTGTGTGTGTGTGTGTGTGTGTGTGTGTGTGTGTGTGTGTGTGTGTGTGTGTGTGTGTGTGTGTGTGTGTGTGTGTGTGTGTGTGTGTGTGTGTGTTAAGTGAAGTCCAGACCAATCGCATTACTGAAAGACAGACAGTGGAGAGGACGAAGAAAACTTTGATGACGATCTATACTCCAGGGACCCGGACTCAAGCTGTCTAAACTTTCTGTGTAGACTTTTTTTTTTCTAGAAGGAGGCTGCTAAATACCACTTCTCCTCGGTGAGGTAGACAGACACGGGGTTCTCTCTCTCTCTCTGTGCACTGTCTCCTTCAAGACGCACGACAGTTCCTCGGACACCTTGTCAGGACCCCGCTGTGTTGCCTCTGATGGATCACGTGAGGTGCTGTCTGCGGCTGCAGGGGATCGACCATTCCCTAGGTCGGTCACTGTCACTGCATGGCCTTGAGGAGGAGATGTTTTTTAAAACCAATCAATGGCTTTGTTAGAACAAGGAGGGTAGACTGTTCTTCTGCACTGATTTCTCCTCTGTGTATGTGTGTGTGTGTGTGTGTGTGTGTGTGTGTGTGTGTGTGGGTGGGTGGGTGTGTGTGTCCTGGAGTAGGGGAGTTCAGTAAGAGTTATCTATCTATCTGTCTATCTATCTATCTATCTATCTATCTATCTATCAGTCTGTCTGTCTGTCTATCTATCTGCCTGTCTGTTTATCTATCTGTCTATCTAACTATATGTCTGTCTGTTTATCCATTTATCGATATTTCTTATCCCAAAACGCTACAAATATTTTCAACTCGAAGTTTGGATAGGTGAAAGGGAAGAGGCTAGGTTTATTACCACATGATGGTGGTGATAATAATAATAACAATAATAATAATGGTGATAATAATAATATAATGATGATGATAATAACACTACTACTACTACTGTTAGTAATAACAACATCAATGACAATAACAACAATGATGATAATAATGCTTGGGGATACTGACGCTCACAGAGAGCTTGTGGCGTTTACAATCACAAATATGTATACATAAATAAACGTATCGATCCAAACAACCAATAAAGAGCAGAAGAAAAGAATGACATTGACATTAGTACATGCATATACAAAGAGTCAATATTTAAGAACACGAACTTCACAAAGTGCCGCTCGAAAATAACTTTTTGCCGAAACACACGACACGCTACACACAAACTGCACGCATACACAAATAACCCAACACATACACACACACACGCGCGCGCGCGCTTCCCCTCCATCTCCCGCCCACTCACCTTCCCCAGAACATTGGGCAGAGGGTAGAAAAGCACAAGGACAAATGAGAACAGAACGTGACATCCCGGTTTACAACGCGTGTTCTTTCGCGTATTATTTTGCTATACTTTGCTTTTTTTTAGGATAGCTTTCTCCGCGAAGTAAAACACTTTTCACCACAAAACTGCCGCCAAATTCAAATCAAAATGACGGGTCAAGCACAGAAAGAAAAGAAATATGCCCATCTACAACCTTTTTTTTTTTTTGCGGCCTCAGTTCCATGCAAGTCCACGGAGCACATCGTTATGTCTTTTTCTTTCTTTCTTTTTCTTTGTTCTTATCTATCTATCTATATATATATATATATATATATATATATATATATATATATATATACACACATATATATATATATATTGCTCTGACCGTGACTTTCTTCACTGGCCGAAAAAACAAACAAACAAACAAAAACCGCCCAAAACAACAACAACAACAAAAACCTGCCACTAGAGAGAAAAGCCCAAATTCATTCATCTTTTTATCTGTGTGCTTTTCTGCTGATGGACAATTCCCGTGAACTTTACTGTTGGACCCATGCTTACACTTGTCTGGGTTTTTATTTGCACTGGTGTATGTTATATATTGTACTGTTTGTCTCATTCACACCCTCCTGCTACATGGAGACGCATCATGTGTATGCGTATGTTCGTGCGCGCGACTCTCTCTCTCTCTCTCTCTCTGTGTGTGTGTGTGTGTGTGTGTGTGTGTGTGTGTGTGTGTGTGTGTGTGTGTGTGCGTGTGTGTGTGTTATCTTTTGCCTGCAAGCACTGAGAATTTTCAAGTTCATCTATACCTCATTTGCTGCTCAAATATTAATTATATTGGAGATGTGGATTTAGTTGTTTCTTTTTCGCAATACTTATACTCATTTTTCCAATTATGGTAATCTTATTCACTGTTTTCGTAGCGTCATCCCATTTACAACCTAGCTGGGGGACTGAAGTTAAAGAGTCTGGCTGACGACTCTAAATGTGAGATAATTGTTTCACGTGCTGGGAACCATTGAAGGGATGTTGTTACTTTTCTGTTCTCTTGGTTCTCGTTTTCATTGCCCCCCCCCCCTGCTCCCACACCCCTCCCCCTGTGCGTTACGCTCTTCTGAAAGCTTTGTCAGAGTCTGGGTCGTCTCTCTGATTGATCACGTCAGCTTCTGTTTTGTCATCCGTGGGGACCAATCCGTGTCCTTGACACAGCCCGACACGGGAGAATCCGCCAATCAATAGTAAGTATTAGAGCCCTCGCATTGACAAAGAGCTGTACATTGAAATGAATCCTTCTTTGTTCGGGGTTTTTGTTTGTTGTTGTGTTTTTGGTTTCACATTCCATACTTGCTTGCGTTTTATTTATTTACTTGTTTATTTATAAAAGAGTATGTTTTTTTTTTTTTTTTTTTTTTTTTTGCAAGTGCACGTAGTTCTTACGTTATGGGTGCCCGCAATTGTTCTTCAAATATGTCGCATGTATTTTTTTTCATTTATTTATTTATTTACCTATTTTTGCGAAGTTCTGGCTACAGTTCTCAGATAAAGTGCGTTACGATGTCAAAATACAGCGCTGATTGGCTGTTTTCTATTCATGCAGTTCATGTTTTATTCATGAAGTCGTGTTGTATTGTATTGCATTGTATTGTATTGTATCGTATTGTATTGTATTGTATTGTAGTGTAGTGCAGTGTAGTGTAGTGTATTGTATCGTGTTACTGTTTGTCACAACAGAATACTCTGTGAAATTCAGGTTGCTTTCCCCAAGGGAAGAGGGGGTGGGGATGGGGAGGGGCCAGGCTATATACAGTGCAGGGCCACCGATTTTCTTACGTGTTTTTTTCCTGCCTGCAAGTGTGTATATTTTCTTGTCAAAGTGGATTTTTTTTTGACAAAATTTTTGCCAGGGATAACTTTTGTTTGTTTGTTGTTATTGCCATGCGTTCTTTTACGTGCGCTAGGTGCACACTCGCTGCACACATGACCTCGATTGATAGTCTCATTCCAATGACCAGCATTCAGACAACTACTTAACTTAAAGTGGAGAGGGGGAGGGGGGGGATTGGGGGTGTGTGGGCAGGGGGGTTAATGGGGGGGCAGGGGCGGGGTAGGGGGGGGTAATGGCGAGTGTGGGATTCCATACAGTGTGCATAGATTCTCACGTTCCCATGCTTCCTTGGTGGACGTCTGTCTCAGCACTCCAACTCGTTGAGATGAGCTGGTGGAACGGCTCTTTCCTTGTTGTGGCCCACAGTCTCTGCACAGTCAGCGG
>NC_134893.1:34711002-34728502 GCF_041734735.1 Babylonia areolata | reverse complement strand
CACAGACACTTGTTGCTAATGTTAGCGAAAAAAACCACGAGCGACACGTTAAGTCGACATGTCAAATCACAAACCACAACCGTTCGCTCGTTCTTCATGCATACGAGGGATGTTCATAAAAGATCTACCCTGATTTATTTCCGGTTATTACAGGAAGCTAAAACTGCATATGTATAGCAATACATATTTATATGGCTCGCGTGGTAATTTGCTTCTCTGAACTCGTAACAGTTTCTCTTTCACAGGTGCTATGGTGGAGTAAGGTGTGGTAATGGAGCCAGTTGAAGCGGCCATCAGGTTTCTGTACTTGAGAGGCCGCACACCAAGGAGACGTCCGATGAGATGACAGAGACTTATTGGGAGGATGCCCCATTGTATGACGTTGTCAAGCACTGGCTTCGTCAGTTCAAGTGTGGTCGGACATCGTTGGAAACGGCTCCCATTCCCGGGCAGACCACAGTCCGCCATTGATGAAGACACCATTCAGCAAGTGGAGGTCGCCATTTTGGAGGATCGCCGCATCACCGTGCGCCAACAAGCCCAAGATGTGAAGATCAGTGTGGGATCTGTGGGAAAAATCATCCATGACCATGTTGCACTTGCGGAAGTTGTCTGCACGATGGATTCCCCGGTTGCTCACACCTTTTGAGAAGCAGAATTGAGTCCCGTGCTCCTAGGTTCTTTTAGAAAATCAGGGCTTCCTCGACAGACTAATCACGCAGGATGAAACATGGGTCCATCGCTATGATCCAGTCGAAGCAATGGAAACATTTTCTCCGAAGAAGGCACATGTCCAACAGTCGGCGGGCAAGATCATGCTCACGGTCTTTTGGGACCAACGCGGAGTAGTGAAGATGGATTTCCTGGCAAAGGGTACCACAGTTACCGGGACATACTACGCTTCATTGCTGCGGAAACTGCGGGGGGGGGGGGGGGGGGGGGGGAAGGCGGCATGCTGACCTAATGTGTCCGCCTCCTGCGAGACAACGTCCCGGCTCACATGTCGTATGTTGCCCAGAGGGAAGCGCGGTCCTGCCGCTATGAAATCCTTCATCAACCCCCCTTACTGTCCCACCCTCATACCATTTGACCTCATCTCCTTCCATCCATGAAGTCATTTTTGAAAGGCAAGTACTTCCCAGACGATGAAACGCTTATTTCCGAGGTCAAGTTGTGGCTTCGGGCGCAACCTGCAGATTTCTACGGGCAAGGTTTTCACAGCTGCATAAAGAGATGGGAGAAGTGTTGTCACCCTTGCTGGTATTTATGTAGAGAAAGACTGATAACCGTGCCAAGTTTTACTCCTCTCAGTCCACGGGAAGGGGGTCAGGGGAAATCTTTAATGGGCATCCCTCGAAGCTTCCGGAAGAGAAAAAAATGGCGCAGACAGTGGGAGTAATGCTGTCGCCAGGCCTACCGCTCACAACTTCCTCCCAACCAGTGTATTTCTTTTCTGTTCTATCCTCCACCCCCCTTTTTCTGTTCTTTCCACCCTCCCATTCTTTTTCTTTCGCCGATCGATACCAGGACATGGCGATCGCAGGCGGCGGCGAATTTGCTGTGACACTCTCCCGTAATGGGGCGTGCGGTGAGGTGCGGTGGGGGTGGGGGGTGGGGATGGGGGGTGGACGAATCGGACTCGGGATCAGCGCCGTGAGAGAACAGTTCTGCCTTTCGTCTCTTCTCTTTCAGGTGGAGGAAAGTTCTGGGACTCAGCCCGGAACCGTTCATCGACAGATAGGAGTAGTTCACCGCAGTGGGGGGAAATGTTCGGATGTGGTGGTCTCCCTTAGTTGCAGTTTATTATCTTTTTATTTATTTGTTTTTATATCTTTTGTGTTATCTCTCGTGTTGCACGCACATAAATTGGACTTTTTGATGAACCGGAAGCAGCACAGCCCCAGGCCTGACCAGCACGTTAGGTTTATGCAAAGGTCAGGGATCTGTTTTTTTCCTCTCTCCAAAAGTAGATATGGTGTAACCAATATGGATCAGTCCGCACGTTTTGACAACTCCCTGAAACTGAAACTGTAAGCGAAACTATACAAGTGTTTCTCCGTCCCCTTCTTTCCTTACTGTTTTTGCTTTGATAACAAAACTCTTTGTTGACGGTTTCCGAAGTGAATGGTGAATGTTCAGCTTTATCATTCGGTGTTTTGTCGTGATGTGCTCAGTGCCCGTGTCGATTCGTTCTTCTTGTTTGGCCTCGGAACTTTGTGGGAGTGGCATCAGTGTTTCTTTTCTTTGTTTTCTTCTTTTCTTTGATGGAGCTGGTGAATTAGGTCTCATGGCAAATTCTCCAAAAAAATATTTTTTTGGGGGGGTTTAGTTTGATGCTTGGTGCGAGCATCGATGGTTTGGCAGTGGATGAATAACTTCAGTTGTTTTGTGGTCTTTATTGTGTCTTTGGTGATGTCGATGTGTTCCTGTTGCTCTTTTCTTTTTAAACCGAATTTTCATTGATATTGATGAATCGGTCACGCAGAGTTTTTTTCCCCTTTTAGAAATTATGTTAAGGACTGACTGATGATAGAAGAAAAAGCAACTGGATGCGTGATTTACTGCATCGATACAAGAACAACAATATTGAAAATATCAAGAACAAAACAACAAAAACAAACCACAAAGAACATAAAATTTATAAGCTAAAGAAGAATTCATGATATGAATCAAGAAAAGAACAATAACAACAAAAACAGTAACTTTTGAGGATGGTAACACACCACAAAAACACTCGAATTTCACAAGCTAGAGAAGAATTCATGATGTGATTAAAAAAAAAACGTAAACAAAAAACCCGAAGACTTGTTGAGAAACGGGTTAAACAAATTGTTACGGGAAGAACACTGATACATGTCAAAGAGAAAAAGTCGCTGGAAAAAATAAATACCTGACAACAACAACAACAACAACAACAAACACTCACAACAAGCACCCCTTCTCCAAACTCCAAGCCCCAACAATTACTTACACAACGACTAGAATCCCCCTCCACCACCACCCTCCTGCCTACTCCCGCCATTTTCAAACCATGAGCCAGAGCTCCCTCCTGCTGGCAGCCCCGACCATAGACGACTAACTCCACCACCACCACCACCACCACCACCTCCACCGCCACCACCATCACCACCAACAGCAACACCAACAACAACAGCAACAGCAAACACTCACTACAAGCATCCCCCCAGCTTCCAAACGCCCAACAACAACAAACCCAACAGTTAGAATCCCCTTCCACCACCACCGCCGCCACCACCATCATCATCAACAACAACAACTACAATAACAAACTCAACAACTAGAATCCCCTACCACCACCTACACCACCACCATCAACAACAACAACAATAACAAACTCAACAACTACAATCCCCTACCACCACCACCACTGCCACCACCACCACCAACAACACCAACAAACACTCAGAACAAACGTCCCTCCCCCCCTCAACCTCGAACGCCCAGCAACAGCAACAGATCCAGCAACTAGAGTCCCCCCGCCCCACTACCACCACCACCGCTACCGCCACCATCAACAACAGCAACAGCACTAACAAACTCAACAACTAGAGTCCCCCCCGCCCCCCACCACCACCACCACCAAACTCAACAACTAGAATATCCAACAACCAATTCTACGACTAGAATCCCCCCCCCCCCCACCGCCAAACCCAACAACTAGAATCCCCCCGTCCCACCACCACCACCACCACCAACAAACTCAACAACTAGAATCTCCCACCCCCACCCCCACCATCAACAACAAATTCAACAAATAACCCCCCCCCCCCACCACTACCACCACCAACAGACTCAACAATTAACCCCCGCCCCCCGACCACCAACAACAAACTCAACAACTAGAATCCCCCTCCCCCACCACTACCACCACCACCACCAAACTCAGCAACTAGAATATCCTACCACCACAACCACCACCAACAACAACCACCTTCCTCTGCCCCCCAACCTACCCCCGCCACGTCCACACCATGAGTCTGAGCTCCCTCCTGCTGGCATCCTCAGCCACGGACGAGGTGCGGCGAGAGAACGAGGCGCTGAGCGTGGAGCTAGAGGCGGCCCAGCGGGAGCACAAGAAGCTGAGGCAGGTGGTGGAGCAGCTGGCTAGGGAGTACGATGAGGCCAAAGAGCTGGACCCCGTCAGACGGTACCAACGTCTGAAGGTGAGTGTGGTGGTGGTGGTGGTGGTGTTGTGGTGGTTGTAGTGGTGTGGCGGCGGTGGTGGTGGTGGGTTTGTAGAGGTAGGGGAGTGTGTGTTTGTGTGTGGGGATTGGTTGGGTGGGTGACTAGGCAGGTAGTGGAATAACTCGCCAGTGAGTAAGATGAGCCCAAAGATTTGGACTCCGTCGGTACCGGCGTCTGAAGGTGAGTGTTGTTGTTGTGGTTGTGGTTGTGTATGTTTGAAGGTGAGTTTGGTGTAGTGTTGTGTGTTGTTGTTGTTGTTTGTGTTGTTGTAGTGCATGTGTGGGGTGGTGGTGGTGGTGGTGGTGGTTGGGTGGGTGACGAGACAACAACTCATCGGAGAGTACGATGAGGGTGAAAAAGACGATACCAACGTATGAAGTGAGTGTGTTGTTGTTGTTCTTCTTCTTGTGTGTTTGCGTATAAGTGTGTGGGGGTGGTGGTGGTGATAGTGGGTGGGCGGGTAGGTGGAGGTAAGGGAGTGTGTGTATGTGTGTGTGTGTGTGTGGGGGGGGGGGGGGGGTGGCGGGGTGTGGGAGGGGACGTGGGTGGTTGGGCTGATGACGAGACAGGTAGCAGAGCATCTCGCCAGGAGGTATGATGAGACCAAATAGCTGGACTCCGTCAGACGTTACCAGCGTTTGAAGGTGAGTGTGGTGTTGTATGTTTGTGTATGTGTGTGTGCGGGGTGGTGGGTGTGTTGGTGATGGGTGGGTGGGTGGAAGTAGGGATGTGTGGTGGTGGTGGTGGTGGTGGGGTGGCTGGGTGGGTGACTTGGCAGGTGGTGGAGCAACTCGCCAGTGAGTATGATGAGGTTAAAGAGCGAGACCTCGTCAGACGGGTGCCTACGTCACAAGGTGAGTGTGGTGTGTTGTGTTGTTGTCGTTGTTGTTGTTGTGTGTTGGGGGTGGGGGTGGGGGTTGAAGGTGGATGAGTGTGCGTGCGTGCGTGCGTGTGTGTGTGTGTGTGTGTGTGTGTGTGTAGTTGGGGTGAGATTTGGGGGGGGGGGGAGGGGCGCGGGTGGTAGAGGTAGTTGGAAGAGGCTTCGGCCTCAAGAAACTGAAACTGAAACTGGAAACTTGTCGGTCTCCCCCCTCCTCCCCCGCCCCTCACAATCCCCCACTCCCACCCCCGCCCCTTGACTCCCCTCCCCACCCATCCCCCCCCGCAACAGGGCATGGCCAAGCGGACGGTGCTTCACTTACGCCTGGACCCTGACAAGCTAGGAGGAGGGGGTGAAGCAGGAGGCATCGTGGGGCTGGCTCAGGGCTGCAAGTCGTCCACCTCGCATAGCCAGGGCCAGAAACGTCGAGAGGAACGATGCAGCAGTGAGTAGTTTGGCGTTGAGGTGGAAACGTGTGGGGTCCTGAATGTGTGTGTGTGTGAGTGTGTGTGTGTGTGTGTGTGTGTGTGTGTGTGTGTGTGTGTGTGTGTGTGTGTGTGTGTGTGTGTGTGTGTGTGTGTGTGTTTATCTGTTTTTGTCTATGTCTGTCTCTTTGTGTCTGTCAGTCTGTGTTTGTGTGTGTGTCTCCCTGTCTCTGTCTCTGTCTGTGCCTGTCTCCCTGTCTCTGTCTCTGTCTGTGCATGTCTCCCTGTCTCTGTCTCTGTCTATGCATATCTCCCTGTAGACGTCTGTCTGTCTGTGTCTGTGCCTGTCTCTCTGTGTGTGTCTCCCTCTCTGTGTCTGTGCCTGTCTGTGTATGTGTCACCCTGTATGTGTCTGTCTGTGCCTGTCTCTGTGTGTCTCTTCCTGTGTCTGTGTGTCTGTCGATTTGTGCCCGTGCCTGTCTCTCTGTGTCTTTGTGTGTCTGTATGTGTCTGTCTGTCTCTGTCTCTTTCACGTACACACACAAACACATACGCATGTACATACCCAAACACCCTTCCACGCAGCGCATGCACACACACACACACACACACACGCACACGCGCACACAAACACACACACGCACTCTCTCTCTCTCTCTCTCTCTCTCTCTCTCTCACACACACACACATACACTCACTCACTTGATGGATTGCAGAATCCCAGTTGTTACATAGTCCGATTGGAGTGTTCCTGTAATGTGACACAAGTATAATTGTTTTGTGTGTGTTTTTGTGAGTTCTGTTGATTTTGTTAATTGACATTACATTTTAGTGTTTATGAGTTGTTGACTAGAATGTTCTGATTAATCCTTTTTTATATTCCCTATTTACTGATAATATACATACACACGCGCACGCACACATACGCATACCAACGAACACATGCAAACATACGCACACACACAAACACACACACACACACACACATGCACATACACCTACCCACTCCCCAAAATACACTCATATCACATATCACTCAAAATGACGTTAAATCAAAGTAAGAACCTCCACCCAACACACTAAGAAGCAAGAAGAAGAAGAAGAAGTAAGAGGAGAAGAAGAATAAGAATATGAAGAACAAGAAGAACAAGAATAAGAAAGAGGAGGAGGAGGAGAAGAAGAAGAAGAAGAAATCCGTACGATATAATATACACAGTAATACACTTTGGAACCTAAGACGGAGAATATAAAAAAAAGACCATTTTCCACAGGGATATATATCATAGTTCAGTTATTTCGTACCAGGCTACACACACACACACACACACACACACACACACACACACACACACACACACACACACACACACACACACACAGAGGAAACGAAACGAAATGAAACGAAACGAAATTTTATTTTACCAGGGTAATGAGGTAAGTAAATACATGAGAGAGAGAGAGAGAGAGAGAGGGAGGGAGAGAGAGAGAGAGAGAGAGAGAGAGAGAGAGAGAGAGAGAATGAATGAATGAATGAATGGTTTATTCATATAGGCCATTGCCCCTCATGAAAGGGTGTCAGACAAAAACAAATGTGAGAAGAAAAAATAAAATAAAATAAGCAAGACAAATATCATACGTTGTCATGCAGTATACACTTAACTAAGTAGTACACAGCAGATAAATAACAACACGCCTATTTAACTGAACTCAATAAAGTAATCGTGTCATCAGAAGTGGCACAAGCTTAATAAATGAATTTTACGACGTAAGAGTGGATCGAAGCTTAAACGCTTTGTACAGATAAATTGAGAAATTTCTGATAGTTTGTTCGTGTGTAGATGCCATAAGTAGCGATAATCTAAACTGACTAGGGAACTTAAAAAATTTCAACGGTATGTATTGCATTCTTAAGTCATACATAACAGGACAGGATAGAACAAAGTGCACTTCATTTTCCTTCCCCTTCTTACACAGTGGACATAATAAATCAGACTCATCATGTACTTTATAACGGTGACTATGTTCTGCAATTTCCGAAATACCAAGTCTAAATCTAGTCATTATATACTTTAAATGTTTATCTATATTCATCAATAAATAGGTTTTGACATCGGGTATAGTACAAAAGGTTTTATAGGCATTAAATCTTTCACTGTTGTTAACATGGAAATCCCATTCTTGCCATCTACAAGCAATAAGTCTTTCTTTAAAAGTCCGAAGAAACTCATCAATCCCCTCTACACCTTGATTAAGCCATACATACCCAAATCCAGTTTACAGCGTATACTTGTAGCCCAGTTTCTTTTGCCACGCGCATCAAGATCAAATAACATTTTATAGGCTTTGTGAGGCAGTCTAGATTCATGCATTCTCAGTAACTTTAACCAATACTTAATGCATTTTATAACTGAATTTATATAGATAGGATATCTGTTTGTTTCCCCGTATATCAAATCATTGGGAGTTCGCTCTTCTACGCCTAAGAACTTCTTAAGTGCAAATAAATGTATCTTTTCACACTGAAATGCAGCTTTATCGAGTCCCCATAATTCGGCACCATATTGGACTATTGGTTGAATCTGTGAGTCAAACAGCTTTAAATATATGTTTAAAGAATTACATTTCAGTTTCGATAATTTCTGTAAAATATACAATAAAGCGTTTTTTCCCCTACTGTTAAGATCGCTACAGGCTGCCCCAAAACTCAACTTTGTGGAAAAGTAAATTCCTAAGTATTTATATGCATTAATAACTGGCATTACAACGCCATTATAAAACCATCTTTCCCTGGCAGCTAAATACCCTCCTTTCCTGAATACAACGATATTGCTTTTATTCATGTTTACTTTTAAACGTAGAGCTGAAGCCGCATGATATAAATTGTTAAGCTGTGTTTGTAAACCTATCACAGTTTCGGATAATAAAGCAACATCATCAGCTAATAACAGTATAAATAATTCAAAATAATTAGGCATCAATGTTGCTCCATGTCTACCTTCTCTGATTACTTCTAATGCTATCTCATTAATAAATAAGGAAAACAGAACAGGACTGCAAACATCACCTTGCTTTACACCACGGGTACAATTAATGTAATCTGTTAATCTGGCACCACATCTAATTCTGGCTTTAACATTAGTATACATACTATAGATACAACGAAAAATCTTACCCTTAATACCGCTTTTCAAAAGAATAGGCCATAATAAATTTCTCTCTATGGAATCAAAAGCTCTCAAAAGAGAGAGAGAGAGAGAGAGAGAGAGAGAGAGGAAATAAGGAGAGTGGCAAAGAGGATAAAGACGCGAGGAATTCCGACCCGTTATATCGTCAGCCTCGCAGAATCCAATCTCCATTAACAAGGTTCAGCGACTCGTCCAGAGCATCCGTGCCGGCTTACAGCACAAGACTCTCTCTCTCTCTCTCTGTTCTTTCTCCATTTTCTTATTCATCACGTTCCTTTGGAATAAAGCCTTGCATTCTCGACTGTGTGGGAGTCCATTATGTTACCTCTCCCTGCCCATCCGCTATCATAACAGCGAAATAAAGATGCCATGTATTTCAGCATTCTCTTTGCTCAAAAGGGGCAAAATCTATTTCCCATTGTCATAATTGCGAAAGAAACGATGTCTTGAAGGTGTTAGTGAAACGACATAAAAAAAACAACAACCACCAAACGAATATGGTTTTTGTGAATGTGTCGGTTTTTATTTTTATTTTTATTTTCATTTTTTGTTTTTCTTCTTCTTTCTCCTCAGTCATCTGTCTGTGTGCCTGTCCATTTTTGTTTTTCTTTGCACGTTCGCGCGCGAACATTTTGCACGCACAGTCCTTTTTCATTTGGATTTGTGTATCTGTGCGCTTAAATTTCGTTTTTGTCTGTCACTCTGTTCGTGTGCCTGTGTGTCTAATGCTGCTGTTAAAAATTTCTGCATGATTATGTTATCACTACTACAATGCTGCTGCTGCCACCATGCTCTACTACTGCTACTGCTGCTACTACTACTACTGCTGCTACTACTGCTACTGCTGCTACTGCTACTGCTGCTACTACTGCTACTGCCCTACTACTGCTACTACTGCCCTACTACTACTACTATTGCTCTACTACTGCTACTGCTCTACTGCTGCTACTGATCTACTGTTGCTACTACTGCTCTACTACTGCTACTGTTCTACTACTGCTGATCTACTACTGCT
The DNA here is from genome assembly GCF_041734735.1 of Babylonia areolata. Taxonomy (NCBI): domain Eukaryota; kingdom Metazoa; phylum Mollusca; class Gastropoda; order Neogastropoda; family Buccinidae; genus Babylonia; species Babylonia areolata. The sequence goes on along the minus strand of NC_134893.1, from coordinate 34,718,791 downwards.
ACTGCTGATCTACTACTGTTACTATTGCTACTACTGCTACTGCTGTTACTATTGCTGCTACTGATACTGCCACTACTGCTGCTACTACTGCTACTGCTCAACTACTGCTACTGCTGCTACTACTGCTGCTATTGCTGCAGTTGCTGCTACTGCTGCTGCTGTTGCTGTTATACAGTTAAAAGTACTGATGCTGTTAGAATTGTTATGGACAGATCTACTCGCTCTTACTTTTATGTCTTGTGGAGAGAGTGTTCTCATTTGGAAGAACAGTTTTATCGATTTTCCGTGGTGGACTTTCCTGGTTACAATGCTTTTCACGCAATGAAGAGATTGAGGGTGGGGGGTAGGAGTAAAAAAAAAAGGAAAAAAAAAAGAAAAAAGGAAAGAAAGAAAGAAAAAAAAGCGAAGACCTGTGGCTTCTTCTTCTGTCTGTCTCTCTGTTGTCTGTGTCTTTCTGGCTCTCTCGTTTTGATTCGTCACACACAGACTAGTGCCCCCCCCCCCTTTTCTTGTATCGTGTCTAAATGTACATTTGTTTTCCAATGTATTAGATTTTTTTCAACAGAATTTTGTGAGTGACACAAATACTTGTTGCTCTTGGTTGTTTTACGAGCTGTGTGTGCAGCGCTTTATTAACAGGGGACCTCAGTTTATCGTCTCACACAATAGACGAGCACTCAGATCATCGCTCAAGACCTTATGGAAGGTGATTGTTGATCAAAATTACGATCCATTCAAGTCGGGTGAACTACACATTCCTCAATTTTGTCCCCCTTTTTGTTGTTGTTGTTGTATTTGTGTGCTTTGTGGTGTATCTCTTACAGTGAATTGTTGGACAGAAATCAGTCCGAGTCATAAAAAAAATTCGTTGCCATGAGTTCTTTAACGTGTGCTAACTACGTTACGTGCGTTACGTAAAGTATCACGGCTTGGTTCGTTTCTTTTCCAGTAAGACTTGCATCCAGTCAAGGATCAGTGCAAGAACAAACCAAAAAACCAAATAAAACCCCCCAACCCCCCCAAAAAAAACCCAAAAACCAAAAAACAACAACAAACAAACAAAACAAAAACCCCTTCTTTCCGTCCCCGACTATGACGTTTGAACCTGGGATCTTTTGCTATCCACAGGTACGCGCGCTTTGACCAACAGGGCAGCACCTAAAATTCTCATTTTCTAGAGGGACCATAATTACGTTTGCCACAAATACGTTTTCCATAATTGCAAAATTTTTAAGTGTAACGACATAAAAAATAGAATGTCTGCAATATTGTGCAATGGCTTTGCAATACTCTCACTACTACCGAGCTTTGTATAACAAGGGAAAACTTCGCGATGGGCTGCTCGCGAGGGGCTGCTGGGTCCTGCGGGCAGTGTCCAGCCTATGGTATTGGCTGTCCGGCCTCCTAGCATCCCTACATTGTGGGTTTCGTCGCTTTTTGCAATACTCGTTCAGCTTCAGCGACGCCATCATGGATACCTCTAACACCAACTTCAGCCGTGCTCAACTCGATTCTCAGGATCCTACGGACTCTGTGCGTAGTGTATCACATGTAGCCTACCCCTGTCCTCCATACTGCGGCGTAAATGACTCTGTGTTCTCACACAACCAGCGAGTGAGCTTGCAAAATAATTACACAACCACTCAGGTCATGATGAAGAATTCGCTGAATTTTCCTTGGCTGTGGCCGACCAGCAAAAGTGAATCATCTGTCATGGGTGGAGTGACGGGAGCTAGCAGTACAGTCTAGCTCATGTTCAGTCATGCTGTCGGCTTATTTTGAGTCCTGTGGGCAAGTTTCGAATTCTCTTTGGGATGTTTTGAGTCCTGCTATGGCATATTGAATCATCGGGCATGTTCCAAGTTCTGTCGAGGCATATTGTGTGGTTCTCGTCTAGCATGTTATGAATTTTACTCTGGCCTCATTTTGAATTCTGCTCTATATACTGAGTCCTGCCACGAGTCATAGTATGAGTTATATCGTGACTCTACATTCTCTGCCTCCTGTGAGCAGGTTTCCAAACGTGGTCTCGAATCACCACTGGAGAGACCCATGCGAAATCGACCATAAGAAATCGACAACCTGGTAAAGTCATGGAATCCGATTAGGATTTTCTGCGTTGACTGAAAAAAAGCAAGAAAAAAAGCAAATAGTGCAGGGCTGAAATGCACAGATGTGGAGAGGAGAACAAGATTGATCAGTGCGATGAAACTAGGCCCGCTTCACAGAGAGGAACAGCCTGAAGGAGATGCTCAAGTCTGGAGCGCATTGATACACGCTCAAGAAATCTCCTTTGACAATAATCTTGATGATATCACCACAACCACCACCACCACATTTCCATTATCACTGCTGCTACTACTACTGCTGCTGCTGCTACAACTGATGATGATGGTTTGGATAATAATGATGACGATGATGATGACAATGATAAAAGCTTCTTGCACACACAAACGCGCTAATACACACATATATACACACACGCACGCACCGCACCCCCCCCCCACCAACTGACACACACATACACACACACACACACACACACACACACACACACGAGAAGACCTCATTTTCAAACAACACCGTAGAATAGGAGCGCAGCCACTTCATGACGTTAACAGCACGGCATCTGAGCCAGTGCGCATGACAGAAGAGGCGACGGAAGTGACCTTGAGTTCTGGGCTGACTCTTGGTCGCCATTTGTATGCGTCTCTTCGCCGGCTCTCAACCGTAAACAGCTTCCCGAGATCGCCGGCGTTCTGTCGTTTTTTGAGGGCTGTGAATCGTGTTGCGTCATCATGTCATCTGGCCTCGCCCCCATGATTTTTTCTGTGTCTGCTTTTACCGTGTTACACTGTTACACTGCTGATTAATTGATTAGTGTGGGGTTCTGGTGGGTGCGACGTTTTGCCTTGTGTTTTTATTCTCTGTTTTTGACCCTTTGTCTTGTGTCACATTGTTGGTATGATTTCTTGTGTGTGCTTTTTTTTGTTTTGTTTTTGTTTTTGATAAAGCATGGTTTGTCCGCCTGCTGAGTGGGTTATGAACACATCACTTAAATATGTATATCTATACACGCTAACTATTGCCGTGAAAAGAAACTCTAGGGAGAGCTGGACAATACAAAGTCCTCAGAGAAGAAGCCCCCCTCAGTCAAGTGTTTCGGCCCTTAACTCCTTACACTCTAAGGGGGCCGGGTTGCACCCAGGTCATGACTCCTGGAAGCCCTTGTATTGCCGCCCTTTTTTTTTCCTGGTCCTCAGCAGGTTCGAACCCGCGCCTCCAGGGTGGTCGCCACTTCAGGACTGAGTCACCTTTTCTGGCAGACGTTTTAACCAATTTAATAGGGAAATTTAATGCCTTCTCGACCAGATCCAGCTGGAACTCTTTTCTGGTGCTTCTGCCATTGCCTTGACAGCCCATGTCCTCTCTCTGCCAGAAATCGACAGCTGTTTTATGAGGCTGCAGGCAGATGCGTCCACAAACCCTCTTGCATCAATCTCTATGGCGAGGACTTTGGCTTGGAAGCCATGTGTATTGTATTGTCGTCCTTTGTTGCTTTGGATCTTCTCTTCTTCTTTGCGTTCGCTGTCACACGGTCCGTCTTCACCCAGGTGGCAGATACAGTTGTCCTGTCGGCTTCCGTACGTGGAGCTTGGATTTGCTCTGGACAAAGCTCATGATTGCAGCAGGCGGGAAGCCGTTTCTCCCATTAAGTTAAAACTGTTCCGGTTTTGGGCATTAATCGACTCGGCTCGTCGTTGCACCTGATCGTGATTGTTAAAAAACAACAACTTCTTCTTCTCCCTTAACCCTTTCACCGCCAAGCTCGCATTTATGCACAGGCGTGGTAGAGGACCCATGTCACTGAAAGGTGACCATTCATTGGTCTGTTATCCAGGAACCTACTGCTCTTAATGTTCGGTGGTAGGATAGGCTATATTTTCTATATATCGCAGAGGGAACCCCCAGCTATTCTTAGCCACTGTCTTTTCTGTGTTTAAACCACAAGGGAATTTTGTACTCTAAATCGACTGGCGGTGAAAGGGTTAACTCTGTGAAGTCACTGGGGCACCACACAGAAGAACCGTTCACCGGATTCCTCCAGGTCTGTCAGTTGTGTGTCAAAACCAGGATCAGTCTATGTAAAAAAAAAAAAAAAAAAAAAAATTCTGTCTATTCTTCAATTTTGTCAGAATATCTAGTGACTTCCACTCCGCCGGTCTCTCACGTTCAACAAACTCACGATGTTACTGGGAAGCTCGAGCCCTTGCTGAGACAAACCGTGTCAATCCTCCTTCTCCTCCTCATCTGTGACCTTATTTCCACCCACTGCAAGTCCGCAATAAGCAGGAAATCTCAGCAGTGGCGGAGGGAGCCAAAAACGAATAACTCACTGTGCCAGTGGTCGCGCCAAGGGGAGAGATTCTGTCATTGAAATCGTCGCCGCCAGGGGATATAGAAGTGTAATGCCAGGAACGTCCGTTTTCATCGGGGACGTATTGGGTTTACATCGCGCGGGCTCCCATTTACATTAAATTTTACGCATGCGTCCGCACGAGTGTCTGTGTGCGAGAGCGCAAACACAAACACAGGCTTACAACGCACTCACGCAAGATTTGACGCGCGCGCACACGAACACACGCGCGCACGCACGCACGCACGTACACACACACACACACACACACGTGTGTGTGTGTGTGTGTGTGTGTGTGTGTGTGTGTGTTTACAGAGACGGTGAGAGACAGAGACAGAGAGAGAGAGAGAGAGAGAGAGAGGTACAGAGCGAGTGGATATAATTGCAAAGTTATCATGCAGATTCAATGAGCTGGACTCATTTACTCGTAACTGATAATCCGAAGTCTCTGTTACTTCCTCCTTCTCTCTCTCTCTCTCTCTCTCTCTCTCTCTCTATATATATATATATATATATATATATATGTGTGTGTGTGTGTGTGTGTGCGTGTGCGTGTGTGTGTTTGTGTGTGTTAGAGAGAGAGAGAGAGAGAGAGAGAGAATGTCAACATTGCTTTGAGAGACAGTTTTCAAAATCTATGGAGACATGCTCTAGAGGCGAGTAGTAAATGTTTGTTTTATCGAAATTTCAAAAGTGGATTTGGTAGAAAAAAATATATGCCAAATGCCTGATAATTACGTTATCAGTTTCTTCAGATTTCGAAGTAGTAATCATAAGCTGGAAATAGAAACAGGGTGACACAAAGGCATACCACGAGAGTTACGGCTTTGTAAGGTTTGTAACATGTCTGTGATTGGTGATGAGTTTCATTTTATAATGGAATGTCCCAATTATGATCAGTTACGAAATAGATATGTTCCTAAAAATATTTGTCTCCAAAATCGGTTTTTAATTTTTGTAATATGCGCGATATGCTCAAAGGAGGCAAAAAAGTCATTTTAGCTCCAAGTAAGATGATTAGATTTGCAAATGTTGCCTAGCTATACTTTTGGAGTTAAAAGACATTTGTGTTTTCTCAACTTTTATGTGACATCGTTGTGTATTTGGAAATGTTTGTTCTGGGCATGAAAAGTTTATTTTGCAGTAATCCTCCATACTCCAATAGGAGTGAGAGGACAATTAATAAAAACTTGAAATAGATTTATGGATCATCACTTTGTTAAAGAAAAGGGTTTCTGTTTGTTTCTCAAGGACATACAAGAAAAGAACAACAAGAAGAAAAAATATATGACAGACCATCTCATAAAAAATGGCAATCCCTGTAAGCCCACGATTTCTCTTATTTTGAGAGAAATCGTGGGACTGCGAGAAATCGTAGTCGTTGCCCTCCCATGTTTCTCTCAATTGCTCTCTCGTGGGAAGTCCCCCTTATTTTTATCAAAAATATTTTCTTTGTCATCGGAGTTAGTTTCTTGTCTTTTCCCAATGCAAATCTAAGAGAAAAGTGAGAGAGAGAAAAAGAAACGAGAAATGGGGGAAACGACAACGACGATAATGATGATGACAGTGGCGTTAGCGAAGACATCAACAAAAGATGGTGAAGGTGATGGCACAGTACTGGTTTAAAAAAGTGTGAATGTATGTATATGTCAGTGAGTGAGTGAGTGAGTGAGTGAGTGAGTGAGTGAGTGTGTGTGTGTGTGTGTGTGTGTGTGTGTGTGTGTGTGTGTGTGTGTGTTTCCTTATGTGTGTTTATTTAGCTGGTTGATTTGTTCTTTTTCACTCTGTTGTAAAATATTTTCATGTTCTTAGTGTCTTCCGTAAAAAAAAGAGAATCTATTTTCAGTGCAGTCTTGGATGCGAAAGGAAGCAGACACAAACAGACGAGCAAATAAGCAAACATGAAATGGAAGACATTCTAAATAAATGTGACAGAAAAGGTTGCATCACAACAAAACTATTTGGTCCAGTTTTCAGGCGCACTACGTGAGGATAAAGCATTGTGAAACATCTTTTTTGCTATCACATGTATGTAGAAAGTTGAATCATTTTTATTTTATTCCTTACATCTAGGAAAGATTCGGTGAAAGGCATATTATACTATATAATATAATATATTATGTTATATTATATTTCTGTTTGATTATACACATTGCCTGAATTTCGTTTTTTGCTATTGAGTTCCGATGTTGAATTTGAGGTCGAAGCATTGTAGTGATACATGTTATGTGAAATACAATCAATAGTTGTGTTTCAGTGTTATTGCTGTTCATGTCTTCGCTATCGCCACTGTTATTATTATCATGGTCGTCGTTGTAGTCGCCCCCTTTTTCTCTCTCTCATTTTTCTCTAAGTTTTGTATTGGGAAAAGACAAGAAACCAATTCCAATGATAAAGGAAATATTTTTGATTACAATAAGGGGGACTTGCCCCACGGTTTCTCTCACTTTGAGAGAAATCGTGGGATTGCGAGAAATCGTGGGCTTACAATCCCCCTTTCGTTCGAAAGGTGTCACACTCTCGTCAGTTCACTCTGTGCATGTGATGACAGTAATATGTCAAGTTCTTAAACCCTTGTCACCCCATGCCAACAAACCTCTTTGCAGGGAAACGACGATAATATGTCAATTGTCACCACCCACAGTAGACCCCTTTGCAGGTAAATGACGATAATAGCATGTCATGGTGTCTCTCTCCGTGTCTCTTCCCGTGATGATGTGATTTTGTTTTTTTTCCACTTCTTTGTCTTCATGTGCTCGTGTGTAGTATAATGCACTATTGTACACGACTGTATTGTCTCATGTTTGGCGCTTAGATCCCCATTTCGAGGGGGGTTTGCGCCATATGAGTACAATATATCTATCATCATCATCACCATCATTATCATGTCACAGAGATGACGCGACAGGACGTGCACGCGGACAACGCGCGCAAGACGGAACAGCTCCGCGAGGTGAAGCGCAAGTGCTCCATCATCCGCGACCTGATCCAGCAGCTTGAAGCCAGCTACGACCACTCCAAGCGCTACCTGCTGCCACAGCGCTACCGGCTGCTCAAGGACATGATCAAAAACGTCACCCAGGACGATCTCTCCAGGTAGTATGTGGAGGGAAGGGGGGGCTGGGGAGAGGGTGTGAGGGTGAGTTGGGGGGTGTGACCCGACGCGACAGGTAGTCAAGTCATCCAGGCCTGTCAGTGCGAGGGCTTAAAAAATATTTATTTATTCATTCATTTGTTTGTTTGTTTGTGCTTAATTTTTTTTTTATTTATTTATTCATGATTACCTTGTACGTCAGGGCCCGTCTAGTGTGTAAGTCCTATCCGTATCTGGTGTGTAAGTCCTGGAATGGCCCTGCCCTGTACGGTCATGCT
>NC_134893.1:34698502-34706002 GCF_041734735.1 Babylonia areolata | reverse complement strand
AGTCGTTAGTTAGTCGAAGAAGTAAGTTGAATCTCATCTCTCATGGGGAATCAAGTTTCAACCCCTCCTCCGCATCCTCTTTGTCAGGGGAATTCATGGAGACAGTCGTTGGGAAGACGTGAGGGCGACATCAATTTCTGGCGTGTGTGTGTGGGCGGCGAGGGGAGGGGAGAAAGGGGGAGTGCGGGTAGGTTCACTCAATTCAGCTCCATGGCAGGCGATTACTGTTGTCAGTAAAGGGGGTTAGTGAGGTTTGTAAGTTGGGTGTCCTGCGCATGATTAATCAGGACTGGCACAACCGAACACCACCGAAGTGACTCAGCAGCAGTGCAGGGTCTCCTTTAGCGAGTTGCCGCAAGCCATCTAAACACCGATAGCTTTCTGGACTGCTAGCGCTGGGACTGCGACAAAAGCTGGGTGTGGATGTGAACGGGGAACTGGTATACTGAGAAGACGAGAAAGAACAGCACGAAAATACAGACTGACAAAAAAACGAAAAGAAAGACAGGGAAAGAAAGAAAGACAGAAACGGAAGACACCAGGCAATCTGTCCACTGACGTACCAACCAAACGATGACTCTCAAATTGGCGGAACGAAAAAAAAAAGAAAAAGAAAAGAAAAAAGAAATAACAATAAACAAACAGCAAACAAACAAGCAAAAATGAGAAGCTTTGTAACAAGAGTTTTAATTCCAAGGAAAACATAGCCGTGCTTCAATTACTATTATTGTCATTATTGCTTATAGTCCAGCTGACCGCACAAGCAAATGTCCAACTGCGTTCAGTATGAAACCTTCACATACATAAAACAAAATCATTGAGACAAACCAACAAAAGACAGTTTCTGACACATTATCAACCATTTAGCTCCTGAGGGGAAATAAGTCTAGGCGGTGCTGAGGGCGTCAGCCACTCCGCTTAATTCATCATCCCCAGATTACAAAAATTGTACCCCCTAAAAAAACAAAACAAAACGTACAAGCAAACAAAAAAACACTATACTTCAAGCCAATCAAAAAATACATAAAAAGGCCATATTGGCAAATAACACTGCAGAATGGACGGCTAGTGCCCACCCCAGTGTTTACAATAAAATTTACTACCTTATCACAAGAGCAACGGCACAGATTGTACATCATAGATTGCAGAAAAGAGAGAAAAAAAAGTGTCAAGTCTTGCACTAAAAAAGAAAGTGGAATGGACTGAGAAGGCACAAAAAGGGAGACAACGGGGAAGAAAAAAAAAGGCAGAAACAAAGAGAGGGATAGAAAAGTGGAAATTTCTGGCACAGAATTTCCAGAAGGCGGGGAAGCTATTTTTACTGAAAGATACTCGGCATCCCCACGTGGGGAACCGTGCTTCAAAGATAGAGAGATAAGAGAGCTATAAAGGGATAATCATATAGAGATAGACAGTTCATATCATATTTACAAACTTGAAAAAACAACAACCCACAAAACAAGCAAAAACTGCACATTATGCACTTGAAAAGAATGCAAGAAACAGAAAAAAACTAAAACAAAGAAAAACAAAGTGGTTTAGAATTTAAACATAGACTACCTAAACACACCGACTTTATTTGTTATTCGTTTTTCTCTTTGATATTTGCTGACGATCCTATCAAGTGAGTCGAAAGAGAATTTTGTGTTTTGGTTGAAGCATACAATAATTGAATAAAGTATTTTGAACTGAATTAAATTACATTTTCCTTTCATATTCCTGAAAAACGTTTCACGTTATTACAGCAATTATCAGTCACAATTGGAGAAAAAACGAAGACTATTTCAAAAATCATTTATATTTCTCCCTCAACGAGTATCTGTTTAAGTGATTAAACTGACACCAAAATGCAGCTTTCAACTGAAATATGTAGATTTCAGTCTGGGGTGAGAGTGAGGAAGTGAGGAGGGACGGAGATGGTGCAGAACGATATAAACACAATTTTTTCTTTCTTAAACTGCCTCTATTTAACAACATGCTTTGATTTGTATAAATGTAATTCCAGAGATATTGGTAATAGGTTTCATTCTCTTTCTTTTTCACACCTTGTCAAACCTAAACAACAACAACAACAACATATAATGCCGCAATGCTATCATGTAATATACATGAACTGTTACAAAGTGCGAAAAATGATTATCCAGTCGAGTGAAATAACACCACAAATCATCATCCAGTTGAGTGAGTAAAATAACACAACAATACTTTACATAACATACAGGGACTAAGTTTTAACATGAGCAAATTATCGTCCACTGACTGAATAAAATACAATGCCATTCTTCTGCAAGGAATGCTGGAAATTTTACCTGGGTATTATAAACTGCAAGCAGTCTTCTTCAAACGTAAATCGTCGTTTGAAATTTGCATATGTTACTTTTGAATGATTATGCACCTGACCTGAGGTATGATGATAAACTAGCGCTACTCTGTCTATTCTTCCACAGAGAGAGAGAGAGAGAGAGAGAGATTGGAAAACATTTCTAAACACAATGCAAACAAAAGGCTTCAGACAATTAACTGAATGAAGGTTGTGACACGAGGAGTAAAGGAGATGGAGGGGTGGGGGTCGGTGTAGGAGTTCTCTCCCTTGAGTTCATGTGACAGGAAAAAAAAACGAACTTGCTAGGGGTTGCGTGTTTCGTACGCATGAGAGTTCATAACACTGTCTCTAAACTTCAGATGTGTTAACGGGACTTTGCCATGTTTAGCACCCTCCCTCCCCATCTCCCAGTGGACTGGTGACCTACGTGAGGATCTAGGGGATTGGTGATTTGGACGCGAGTTATTTGGATGAGACAATAAACCTAGATATCGCGTGCAGCGTGTACTTAGCGCACGTAAAAGAACCCACGGCAATAAAAGACTTGACATTGGCAAAACATTGTAGGACAATCCCGGCACTTAGTAAAATTATCCTGAAGACCAAAATAAAAAAACAAAAAATAAGGAGAAAAAAAAAGCTGCACTGTGGCAACGCGCTGTCCCACGGGAAGAGCAGCCCAAAATTCACACAGAAATTCATAGTGACAAAAAAAAAAAAAAAAAAAAACAACAACAGAAGACGAAGAAGGAAAAAAAGATACAATACAATACAACACACACGTTTGAATCAGATTGTTTATGGCCTCACGGACCACCACAGCGTCCAAGGACCCTTTCCAGTTGACAAACTATGGAGAAAATAGCGATGGAGGATGAAAACAGACACAATAGAGACACAAACAGACTCTATTAGTTCATATGTAAAATGTGGAAGTACATGTTATCATATGGAAGAAAAATTACATTTCATTCCAGTCGTTGAGTCAAGGTTAAAACAACCCGCTCCAGTGCCTTACAGTTTGATTCATTTTGTAAGGAACATTCAATTTCTATACCTTCACTAAACCATACACTCTCCGAACATGTGGGCATATGTTCCATTCCCAATTACTTCCTTAACCAACCACAACTTTCTACACTTTCATTTAACCATACAGTCCAAGAATAGGCAACAATTGATTTCATGTGTTAAATGTAGCACTTATTTTCATGGGTAAAACTTACTTTTTATTTAGACCCTGAGTCAATAAACAATATGCTTTAGTTACATTTTGATTCACTCTCCACTCGACCTTCAGTTTCGTACACTTTCTGAACATATAGATGAGCATAAATTCCACTAGTACACATTTCCTGACCCAGCATTAATTTCAACTCTTTCATTTAATAACACGGTCCATGAATATATATATATTTCGTATACATTTTACACTTTCGTTCAACCACACAGTTCCTGAACGTATATTTTTATTTACGTGGGAGAAAAACACAAGAAGAACAAAGAACAGGAGTTGGTTCCATTTGAAACGAACGCAAAAACACTCAGGAACCCTTGTAGCACTGGCCTGTGCATCTCTGCTCATTTTCTGTAGCACCATTTAGCATCGGCAGCCGGATGGAAAAGTCGTTCTTGGGGTCCCTTCTTCTAGCGCTTTGCTGACCTTCGTGGGGAATTGTGGGTGATGGCACTCAGTCTGCATACAGACTTACTTCCCCTGTCTCTGAGGTAGGTTTTTCTTGGGGTTGGAAAAGTGATTCCAAAGTGAGGTCAGTTCTACAGTTTCACACATGTCCCAGCAAAAACCTCAAGCATAATTTATTGTACAAGAGAGAAGAACACATACCCCATAAACAGTATATCTCCTTGAATAAGAAATGCACAAAGGAAACATCGATGTTTTATGACACCGTTTTTTTTCTCTCGATTTTCCCCGAAGTGGCCCTGTTACATACTGTATGAAAGCCCTCAGAACGTAATGTCACTCAAACATTTATTTAATCCATTGACATATTTGTATTTGTATTTCTTTTTATCACAACAGATTTCTATGTGTGAAATTCGGGCTGCTCTCCCCAGGGAGAACGCGTCGCTACACTACAGCGCCACCTATCTTTTGTATTTTTTCCTGCGTGCAGTTTTATTTGTTTTTCATATATATATATATATATATATATATATATATATATATATATATATATTTGTGTGTGTGTGTGTGTGTGTGTGTGTGTGTGTGTGTGTGTGTGTGTGTGTGTGTGTTTGTGCTTTAGTTTAGCGTCTTTTGACTATCAGTGATATTAGACGATTAAAAGGAAAAAAAAAATAAAGAAAGATAAAAAAAGGGGGGGATGGGGGGGAATATGGGGGAGAAGGAAGAGGAAAACAGAAAAGGTAGAAAACTACCAAAAAATGCATATCTAACATGTAATCACATTTAACAGTAACAATTCAATAATGATAATAATAATCAGAAACCATTAACACAGTTCTGAAGTACATTAAAGGAATGTAGAAATAGAGCTCAGAACTAATGCCTGTGAAAGTTCGACCATAAGAACCTCGTCAGAAATAACTTTCCAAAAATCATCTGTAGAATAGTTATTCTTTTTGAAATACTTGGGCAAAAAGGTAAGTAACTGCTTACAGTGAAACAAACAATGATGCAAGCTGAACTGCTTACCACAGATGCATGTAACATTTTTACTGTACTTTGTCTTGAACGCATCAAGTTTTATACGGAAGAAAGTAGAGGTTATTAATCTTGTATAGCAAGCTGATGGATTCGGTATCCTTTCTTTAATAACATTCTCGGGGAATAGTGTCCCTTTATGTTTTAAAAACTTTTCCTTTTCCTGCATGCCTCTTTAACGGAAAGACGGATATGTATTTTTGTCGATTTTTCCGAATCTTGTGCTACTCTTTTATCTGCTTTATCAGCAGTTTCATTGCCATGAATGCCCACATGAGAAGGCACCCAACAAAAAAATGACCTCAGTCCCTTTAATCCTCAAACAATGAACCAAATGATTTGCCTCAGTAACTAAGTCAAGTCTTGTTTCAAGGCTAAATAATTCTAGAGCATAAAGTACTGATTTGGAATCAACAAAGAATGCTATTTTCGAGAAAACTATTTGATGGCTCACTAAGTAGTTCAGAGCTTGTAATAGCAATTAGCTCAGCCGTGAATATGGAAAGATGTTTTCCAATAAAGTAAGATTTTTCAACTTTAAAGGCAGGAATACAGAAAGCCGCACCAGCATTTTTGTCATCAAGAACAGAACACATGGAGATGATTCTGATATTTTTCTTCTATATGAATTCTGGCAGTACTTGTCGTAATATTGATGTTTTCTTTCTTTTTTGTTTCAGAATAACTGATATAAAAATCTGCTTTCCACATTTCCCAAAAAGGAACAGGAGTATGATGTGGTTTTGCAACTGTTTCTTGAGATGAAATGGCTTTAGCTCTTTTAGGAAAATCTTACTGTCAGTTCATCAGCAATGATGTTTTTTTGTCATTGATGTGTATCTTACAGCGAATTTTGCTGTTGCTAACTCACGATGTTCATTTAAGAGAAGAACTCCGGTTGTTTTGTATGTTTCCTGGTTGGATGCATGAGAGGGCACACCGAGGGCAATTTTGATAGCCTGACAGTCTACACTTTGAATCTTTTGTAATAGATATTTAGGTGCACTAAAAAATATGTATTGTGCACAGGCTATCTTAGATCTTACAAGGGCCATGAAAAGATAAATGAATGTTTTTGAGTCCATTCCCCAGGGTAAGCGACTTATAATTTTCATAAAATTGATACTTTTCCTTGCCTTTGTTAAGATGCAATCAAAGTGAATGTTCCATGTCAGCTTTGAAGTAAGATAAACACCTAAAAACGTCATCACCTGTTTATAATCAAAGATGTCACCAAGTAATTAAAAAATGGGTATGCTAGATGGGTTACCACCCAAATTAAACAACACCATACATGTTTTTTCAGTCGACAAAGCAAGACCATCTTCAAACATATAATTACCATGGTTATCAAAATTAGATTGATACAATTGACGTATGCAATTCTGTGCTCTTTGTGGGGTTGACGTGTTTTTTGTTGTTTTTTGTTTTTACCCATCCACATACATATATCATCAGCATACTGTACTAAAACTACACGATGTAACAATGCCTAAAAAGGAAAAAAAAGAGAGATTGGGTGACTGACACCTTGCCCTGTATAACAAACTTATGTGTTCATCATCACAGTGAGGTGACAGCTTACCCTGCACCAATAGGAACATACATAGTGTCAGCAGCAGCAGCAGCAGCAGCAGCAGCAGCAGCGGCAGGCAGTAGTCGATGGGGTTAAAATCAAGCTGTCTTGCCAGTGTGCACCTCCTTCAGCGTGGCTTCCAGGTGCTCCAGAAAGATGGAGGCGTGGTGATGGGTGAACAGCAAGCTGGGCCGCAGCCTCATAGCTGCCGTACCGCACGTGCCAGCGTTCACGCCTGTCAGGGGAGGGGGTGGGGGGGTGGGGGGGTGGGGGGTGGGGGGGGGGGGTGACACAACAAAACTCCGTTTTCAATCACAGTTTTTCGATGAAGCGTCAAGGAGTGGAGTGATGGCCTAGATCTAGGAAACGCGTCCGCCTAGGAAGCGAGAGAATCTGAGCGTACTGGTTCGAATCGCGGTACATTCGCCAATAATTATTTTCTCCCCATCCACTTGACCTTGAGTGGTGGTCTGGACGCTAGTCACTGGGATGAGACGATAAACCGAGTTCCCGTGTGCAGCATGCACTTAGCGCACGTAAAAGAACCCACGGCAACAAAAGGGTTGTCCCTGGCAAGATTCTGTAGAAAACCTCACTTCGATAGGAAAAACAAATAAAACTGCACGCAGGAAAAAATACAAAAAAAGAAAAGAAAAGAAAAAAAAAAGGGTGGCACTATCAGTGCAGCGACGCGCTCTCCCTGGGGAGAGCATCCCGGATTTCACACAGAAAAATCTGTTGTGACAAAAAAGAGAAATACGATACAATACAATACCATACAATACAATACAATACATCACATCTACTAGGCAGATGACTGACAGAAGCGTAACTCCACGCGATAGGCAGGCATCGAGTGCACACGCCTCCCTTGTTTGTGTACCCATGAGCGTGGAGTTCTTCTGCAGAAGG
>NC_134893.1:34686002-34696002 GCF_041734735.1 Babylonia areolata | reverse complement strand
CTCAGTAACCAAACCAAACCTGTCCCAACCTCAGTAACCAAACCAAACCAAACCTGTCCCAACCCCAGTAACCAAACCAAACCTGTCCCACCCTCAGTAACCAAACCAAACCAAACCTGTCCCACCCTCAGTAACCAAACCAAACCTGTCCCACCCTCAGTAACCAAACCAAACCAAACCTGTCCCACCCTCAGTAACCAAACCAAACCAAACCTGTCCCACCCTCAGTAACCAAACCAAACCAAACCTGTCCCAACCCCAGTAACCAAACCAAACCAAACCTGTCCAACCCTCAGTAACCAAACCAAACCAAACCTGTCCCAACCCTAGTAACCAAACCAAACCAAACCTGTCCCAACCCCAGTAACCAAACCAAACCTGTCCCACCCTCAGTAACCAAACCAAACCTGTCCCAACCTCAGTAACCAAACCAAACCTGTCCCAACCCCAGTAACCAAACCAAACCTGTCCCAACCCCAGTAACCAAACCTGTCCCAAACCCCAGTAACCAAACCAAACCAAACCTGTCCCACCCCCAGTAACCAAACCAAACCAAACCTGTCCCAACCCCAGTAACCAAACCAAACCAAACCTGTCCCAAACCTCAATAACCAAACCAAACCAAACCTGTCCCAACCCCAGTAACCAAACCAAACCAAACCTGTCCCAACCTCAGTAACCAAACCAAACCAAACCTGTCCCACCCTCAGTAACCAAACCAAACCAAACCTGTCCCAAACCTCAGTAACCAAACCAAACCAAACCTGTCCCAAACCTCAGTAACCAAACCAAACCAAACCTGTCCCAACCCGAGTAGCATACACCTGGTGCAAGTAAAAGAGCCCATGGTAACCAAAAGGGTTGCTGTTCCTGGCAAAAGTTTTGTAGCCCACTCTGATATGAACACAATATAATACCATTGCAGACAGAACAAAAAGAGCGGTGCTCTCACCATAGTGACGTGCTTCCCTTGAGGACAGCAGCCCGAGTAAACAAACATACGCAGAGAAACCTTTTGTGACAAAAAGAGCAATACAATACAGTACAATACAATACAATACAATACAACGCAACGCAGCACAACGCAATACAATACAGTGCAATGCAATGCAATACAATACAAGACATTCCATTCCATTCATTCTCCTGCCCGGGATGGGCGTAGAGGAGACATGAGGGACGATTCCGTAGTCAGACGACGCCATCCGGTTCTATCTTCTGCCTGTCGTATCAGCGTAGCGCTATCCATATTGGTCCATTCCTTGATGTTGTCCATCCAGCATTTGGCTTGCCTCCCTCTTCGCCTACCACCCTCTAGCGTTCCCTGTAGAACTGTCTTTTGCAGTGAATTGTGGCGTGTCACATGCCCGAACCATGACAGCTTCCTCCTTTTGACCACTGCTAAGAGTGGTTCCAGTGGACCCACTAGCATAGTTATTTGGCTCTTGACAAAGTCATTGGTCTTTCTGTCCTTCCATGAGATTCCAAGCAGTCGTCTGAAGCATTTTGTCTCAAACGTCTGGACTTTCCTACAAGACAACACGACCCGAAAACCACCCATCAGGTCGTCCCCCCACCCGACCCCCTCGCGCCCCACACACCCGCCATTCCCTGTTCTTTCAGACCTGCAGAGAGACGAGACCCTGGAGGAGATAGGTGCCGACTTCCTGGACCCCCCTCAGCAGGTTCTCCTCCCGGATAACTTTCAGCACCTCTCCCAGCAGCACCAGCTTGGAGGGGTCCCCCATCCACGTGTTGTAGATCCTGTAGCCCTGTGTAGGCACAGACATACACACACATGCTTATTCACATACATACATGCATACATGAATACATACATACATACATACATACATACATACATACATACGGGATTTTATAGACATGTACATACATACATACATACATCTTACTTAGTTACATACATACATACATACATCTTACTTAGTTACGTACGTACATACATACATACATACATCTTACTTAGTTACATACATCGCATACATACATACATACGCACATACATACACACATACATACATTGTTGTTGTTCATGTTGATAATTGCTGTTTGACAGTCATTTATGAATTGCTGATTCCATTGTAATAATTTATCTTTTCTCTATATGCCCCTTTCAACTCTCCATCCCCACCCCACCACCCAAACACAAAAACACACACACATACACACACACGACACGTCAAATATCACTCAAAGTGAAAAGACGTTAAGTTAAAGAAAGATACATACATACATATATATATACACTCACATAGATACATACATTTTACTTAGTTTTATACATACATACATACATACATTCATACATCATACATACATACATACATACATACCCACATACATACATACGCACATACACACAGCCCCCCCCCCCCCCCCCCCTTAACCCCTCTCCCCCCGCCCAACACACACACACACTGACACGCACACGCGTGTGCGCACACACTCACACACAACACACACACACAAACACACACACACACACACTGATACAGACAGACAGACAGACACACACACACACACACACACACACACACACACACACACACACACACTGATACAGACAGACAGACAGACATAGAGACAGACAAACACACACAGACACACACACAAATTGACACAAACAGACAGACAGACGGACTCACACACACACACCACACGCATGCACACACACACACACACACACACACACACACACACACACACACACACACACACCTCAGTCGCTTTTTGCTCCTCCTTGTAGTAGAACCCCCCTGTGATCATCTTCTTGGAGAAGGTGACAATGTCCGGTGCTTCGCGCAGATGGAAGTGCTCGTGCGCCCAGAACTTGCCCGTGGCTCCACAGCCCGTCTGTACCTCGTCCACCAATAGGTAGGCGTTGTTCTATACAGAGAGACGTTGACACTGACACTGAGTGATGACACTGATACTGACACTGACACTGAGTGATGACACTGATAGGTAGGCGTTGCTCTGTACAGAGAGACGTTGACACTGACACTGAGTGATGACGCTGACACTGACACTGACACTGAGTAATGACACTGATACTGAAACTGACATTGAGTGATGACATTGATACTGACACCGAGTGATGACACTGATACTGACACTAGCACTGAATGATGATACTGACACTGACACTAAGTGATGACACTGATACACTGACGCTGAGTGATGACACTGATACTGACACTGACATTAAGTGATGACACCGATACTGACAGTGAGTGATGACACTGATACTGACACTGGCACTGAATGATGATACTGACACTGACACTAAGTGATGACACTGATACTGACACTGACACTGAGTGATGACACTGATACTGACACTGGCACTGAATGATGATAGTGGCACTGAATGATGATACTTACACTGAATGATGTTGCTGACACTGATAGTATCAGTATCAGTAGCTCAAGGAGGCGTCACTGCGTTCGGACAAATCCATATACGCTACACCACATCTGCCAAGCAGATGCCTGACCAGCAGCGTAACCCAACGCGCTTAGTCAGGCCTTGAGAAAAAAAAAATTGAATGATGATACTGACACTGGCAGTTTATGATACTTACACTGACGTTGAATAATGACACTGGCACTGAATGATGATACTGACACTGGCACTCAATGATGACACTGACACTGGCACTTACTGATGATAATGACACTGGTACACATTGATGATACTGACACTGACACTGAATGCACTGACACTTACTGATGATACTGACACTGGCACTGAATGATGATACGCACACTGGCACTTGTTGGTGATACTGACACTTAATTATAACACTGACACTGGCACTGAATGATGAGACTGACACTGACACTGAAACATCCTTCATCCTATGCTCTCTCTCTCTCTCTCTCTTCTCCTCTTTCCCCGCACTCTGTCTCTGTCTCTTCCTTCTCATCATCCATCGCAAACCACACTCCTCTTGCCCCTTCTGCCTCTCTCACAGTCTCAAACCGCCCCGTCCCCACTCCTTCACCCCCCCCCCTCCCCCTCTCTCTCCGATCCCTCTCCCTCGCTACCCCCTTTCTCTCCCCTTCTTCCCCCCCCCCTTCCCCCCCCCCTCTCCCCCACACACGCACTCTCTCTCTTCTAACTCATCATCGCGCGCAAACCACTCTCCGTTTCCAATTCCCTCTACTGCCCCTCACACAGCCCCCCCCCCCCAAAACCACCCCATCCCCACACCTTTATCCCCACCCCACCCCCCACCCACCACCCTCCCACCCCCCACACTCTGGAAGCCTTGATTCCGGAGTTACTTACCTTGGCAGCGATGTCTTGTAGCCCCTGAAAGAAGGCGGGTGAGGCATGGTTGTCTCCCCCTTCCGCCTGCACGGGCTCGCAGATGATGCCGACCACGGGGTAATCCTTCTTCCTGTATAGCTCCATCAGGTCCTCCACCTGAAGGGAGTACACAGGGAAGGGGGTTCTTGGTTCTTGGTTCTTGGTTCTTGTTGTTGTTGTTGTTGTGTTTGCATGATGATCATGATGATGATGATGATGATGATAATAATAATAATGATGTTAATTTAAAAAAAATCTAAATTAAAGTGACAATAATAATAATGATAATAACGATAACACCACCACCACCACCAATAATAATAATAATAATAATATTTTTTCTATGGCGTGATATCTTGTATCAATGTTACTCGAAGCGCCTTACATCATCCAGTTGAATATAAACATGCCTTTAAAAAACAACAACATTTCAACAGCTCTTTGCCAACGGAAATCTTCCAGTGTCTTCATATAGATCTCTCTCTGTCTCCCTCACACACACACACACACACACACACACACACACACACACACACTGACATTGATTATGAAGTGCACTAAAAACAGAATTGCATCCGCTGCATGATGCGTCATACATACAGACCTGCGTGTGTGTGCTTGCTTGTTTGCGTGTGCTTGATTGTGTTGTGTCTGTGGTACGCATGTGTGTGTACTTTGGTTTTGCAAGATGTGCCATACAGGCCGCTTGTTCGCATGCGCTTTAATTAATGTGTGCCTTGCGTAAGTATATGTTTACCTTTAGTGTGTATAGGTATTCTAAGTGTGTAAGTGTGTGTGTGTGTCTGTGTGTGTGTGTGTGTGTGTGTGTGTGTGTGTGTGTGTGTGTGTGAGTGAGTGTGTGTGAGCGTGCATGCGTGCGTGCGCGTGCGTGTATGCTTGCTTGCGTGTGTGCGCGTATGCGTGTGTGCGTCATTAAAATCGTGGACGCCATGGTATCTTTTTTTTTTCTTTTTTTCCGTTGGACACAAGGTTATATTTCACTTGAATTTTGACATTTCACAACATCAGTGTGATTCAACATTCAAAGAGCAAACATTTAGTCCATCAATGAACTTAAAAAAATCATCAACTTACTGAGATACAGCCCTGTTTTCATTTAGCAATCACTATATACTGGGTTTGTTTTTTTTTTCACAGAAAAAAAACAAGAACCAAATCATAGCCCTCACCAACACCAAATCTCCAAAGCAATCCTCACTCACTTCTTCCAGGCAGCGTCTTTCCTCCTGCTCATTCTCACGCTGGTTTTCCTCCAGGGGGTACTTCAGCTGGGGGAAGGGGGCCATGGGCCAGTCCGGCACCGGGAAGTCCAGCTTGTGGAACCACTTGGCGTGGCTGCAAGCTAACGCTCCTATAAAAAAAAAAAGAAAAAGAAAAAAAAAGTCAGTCAGTTGACCGAATGGACGGTCAGTCACGTTAAGTCATCCATGCATAAACCACCCACCCATCAACCTATCCCTTTGCCTATTTCGTCCATCTACACCGTCAGCCTATTCATAATCCACCCATCCACCATCCGTCTATCCAACTATCCTTCCACCCACATATTCATCCATCCATCCATCCATCCATCCGCACATCCATCCACCAATAATTATATCCATCCACCTACCCATCTACCCACATACCTATCCATACACACACACGCGCGCGCGCGCGCGCAACCCCCCCATTCCCACCCCAACACACACACACACACACATAAGTACCATGCCCCATCCCCACCCTCCACACTTCAAACACACACACACACACACACACACACACACACACACACACACACACACACACACACACTGACCCATCCCACGGCCGTGGAAGGCCCCCCTGAAGGACAGCACGGCCAGGTGCGGACTGCCCGGGGGCTTGCCCACCACGCTGCTCTCCTTCTCCTCCTCTGTCGGTGGCCTCCCTCCCCGCTGCCGCCTCTGAATTAATAATAATAATAATAATAACATATAGCGCAGTACCCCTATCTCAGATGGGGCTCACCGCGCTTTACAATAACATACACTAATTTAAGACTAAGTGTCGTAAAATATGCACATAGTCAACACAGATTTTCGAATTATGTTCGCACCTTGTAATGTACTATCCCCCCCAATATTCCTTGTGACCCCGGTACACTTGGTAATTAAGACATATTCTGTTCTATTCTATTCTATTTTAGAATGGTCCCCAAAGGCCAACGAGCCACCCAAGGCTAGAGCATTAAGAGCCAGTGCAATCTTGTCTCCTACTTTGAGAGTCATAATCCTTTCTCAAAAGACTAAGCTGTAAATGATTTCCCACAGCAGGGGAGAAACCATTGATATCACGTCGGCCCAACTGTAAACTTACGCCAATCTGTGATAGAAGCCGAGCGTTAAGCCTGATGCGGCGGGGTACAAACTCGAGCACGTCATATTCCACTTTTATAAAGGTTTGGACCACAGGTGCCACAGTCCATAAACGCAAAGGGAGGAGGTAGAGGAGGAGAAGGAGAAAGAAGAGAGGAGTCCAGAAGGAGCAGAAGAAGAAAAAAGTCAGAAAAATGAGCAGGAAAAGAAGGAACAACGACAAGAGCAACGGCAGCAACATCATCACGAATAACAACAACTGCAACAGCGACTAGATATCATTAAGAAGAAGAAGGAGGAGGAGGAGGAGGAGGAGAAGGAGAAGGAGGGGGAGGAGGAAGAGGAGAAGGAGGGGGAGGAGGAGGAGGAGGAGGAGAAGGAAGAGAGAGAGAAGAAGAAGAAGAAGAAGGAGGAGGAGGAGGAGGAGGGGGAGGAGGAGGAGGAGAGAAGAAGAAGAAGAAGAAGGAAGACAGCCCACTCCTAGCCCCTTCCAAGTGCACTGACCATGTAGGCCATGAACATGGCCTTCTGGCCGTGCTCATTGGCGCAGGACCCACAAGCCATCGTCTGCACGTGCTTCAAGCCAGGGGGCGCCACCTGCACATGACAACCATGACAGATAACAACAACGACGAGTTGAAACACTGTGCACCAAACACATGTTAACCATATGCATGCACGCATATTTCATCAATGCACTGTTCTTCTTCTTCTCTTCGTTGTTTTCCCATTCTTATTTTTTTCACACCGACGCTGCTGGTCAGGCATCTGCTTGGCAGATGTGGTGTAGCGTATATGGATTTGTCCGAATGCAGTGACGCCTCCTTGAGCTACTGAAACTGAAACTCACACCGAAAAAGTCACTTTTTTCTTTCTTCATTTGTTTCTCTCTTTTATTATCATTCTTTTCAAACTTCTTTTCAGTCATATTTTACATTACATTTTCATTCATGCATGCATACATACATAGGAAAAAAAGAGAGGAAAAAACAAAACCTACACACATATTCATACATTCTATAAACAAACAAACGAGCCAACAGGCCAATAAACAATCAAACCAGCCAACAGGCCAATAAACAATCAAACCAGCCACTAAACAATCAAACCAGCCAACAGGCCAACAAACAATCAAATCAGCCAACAGGCCAACAAACAATCAAACCAGCCAATAGGCCAATAAACAATCAAACCAGCCAATAGGCCAATAAACAATCAAACCAGCCAACAGGCCAATAAACAATCAAACCAGCCAATAAACAATCAAACCGGCCAACAGGCCAACAAACAATCAAACCAGCCAACAGGCCAACAAACAATCAAACCAGCCAACAGGCCAATAAACAATCAAACCAGCCAACAGGCCAATAAACAATCAAACCAGCCAACAGGCCAACAAACAATCAAACCAGCCAACAGGCCAACAAACAATCAAACTAGCCAATAGGCCAATGAACAATCAAACCAGCCAATAGGCCAATAAACAATCAAACCAGCCAATAGGCCAACAAACAATCAAACCAGCCAACAGGCCAACAAACAATCAAACCAGCCAACAGGCCAATAAACAATCAAACCAGCCAACAGGCCAACAAACAATCAAACCAGCCAATAGGCCAATAAACAATCAAACCAGCCAACAGGCCACTAAACAATCAAACCAGCCAACAGGCCAACAAACAATCAAACCAGCCAACAGGCCAATAAACAATCAAACCAGCCAATAGGCCAATAAACAATCAAACCAGCCAATAGGCCAATAAACAATCAAACCAGCCAACAGGCCAATAAACTATCAAACCAGCCAACAGGCCAATAAACAATCAAACCGGCCAATAGGCCAATAAACAAGCAAACTAGCCAACAGGCCAATGAACAATCAAACCGGCCAATAGGCCAATAAACAATCAAACCGGCCAATAGGCCAATAAACAAGCAAACTAGCCAACAGGCCAATGAACAATCAAACCGGCCAATAGGCCAATAAACAATCAAACCAGCCAACAGGCCAACAAACAATCAAACCAGCCAACGGGCCAATAAACAATCAAAGGAGCCAACAGGCCAATAAAC
Organism: Babylonia areolata; assembly: GCF_041734735.1. Lineage (NCBI taxonomy): Eukaryota > Metazoa > Mollusca > Gastropoda > Neogastropoda > Buccinidae > Babylonia > Babylonia areolata. The sequence continues at coordinate 34,687,233 of NC_134893.1, read as the reverse complement.
AATCAACCAGCCAACAGGCCAACAAACAATCAAACCAGCCAACGGGCCAATAAACAATCAAAGGAGCCAACAGGCCAATAAACAATCAAAGGAGCCAACAGGCCAACAAACAATCAAACCAGCCAACGGGCCAATAAACAATCAAAGGAGCCAACAGGACAATAAACAAACAAACCAGCCAACAGACCAACAGGCCAATAAACAATCAAACGAGCAAACTGGTCAATAAATGAAAAGAATGGTAAAAAAAAAAAAAAAAAAAATTGGCCAATAACAAAATCAGTCGAGCCAACAGGTCAAACAACCAAACAAATAAACAACAGAAACCGTACAGAGAGAAGTGTGTCCGACAGTCTTTCAACCAGGTCTCCAGGGGGAAAACTGCCCAGGGCCGGACGATTCACGAACGGTACCTGTGCACAATGAGCACCGGTGTATCCACTGTAGTGATACACATGTGGCTGTGCATCCAAGGCAAGTCAAGGCAAGACAAAGCAAGGCAAGGCAAGGCAACATATTTTATTTCTTGTGCTCCCCACCCCACCCCCGCGCCCCTCCGCCCCATCCGGGGGTATCAAAACGTCACATGCATATATCTTTTGATGGAGTCTCCCGCCGGACCAACGGATGAGTAGGCAGGCAGGCTTGTCTGTTGGTGTGTGTCCTCATATGGGAGAAGAGGCCGATTCTAGATGCGCAGCACTTCCCAGTGTTGCAAGGGAAAACGTCTCCAGAAGTTGAGCCCTGCTTCCTTCACTCACGCTTCTCCTTAATGGCCAGCGTTCTCTTGTTTTCAAACGTCTTTATGCCACTAGAGCACAGCATCCTCCAGCGAGAGCGGACAAGGGCATCAGTTTCCCAGGAAGCGATGTCTATGTCACAGACTTTGAGGTTTGTGTTCAAGGTGTCCTTGAAGCGCTTGCAGGGTCTTCCATACGTCATCCATGTTTCACAACAGTACAACAAGGTGGTCAGCACATCAGCTCTGTAGGTTTTGATTTTGGTGCTGAGCCTGATGCCTTTGTTGTTCCACAGCCTGTTGTTGAGTCTGCCAAAGGCGGAGCTGGCCTTGGCAATGCGCATGGTCACTTCTGCATCAAGGACTCCGTTGCTGCATAGGGTCCTCCTCCGCCTGATCCGTCGTTGGGAGACTTTACATGCGGCAGGTAGTACTGGGTTACATGGTACAAGTAGCAAGGGCTATGCCCCTGACCTGACCTTGATATATATC
>NC_134893.1:34676002-34683502 GCF_041734735.1 Babylonia areolata | reverse complement strand
AGAGAGAGAAAGAGAGAGTGAGGAACGGAAAGAGAGACGGCGGGCGAGAGACAGAGAGAGAGAGAGAGAGGGAGGGGAAAGGAATTCGAGAATGACAGAGGGGGGGGGGAAGGGAAGGGAGGAACGGATAAAGAGAGAGAGGGAGAGAGACAGAGAGAGAGAGAGGGGAACAGAATAAGAGAAAGAGAGAGAGAGAGAGTGGGTGGGGGGGAGGGATAGTGAGAGACACAGACTTCAGATGATCTATTCATACAGACCACAAGCCCTTCTGATGGGGTAGAAAAAAAAGCTATCAAACAAAGAAACAAAAATACAACAACCTTACAACTGTCCATAGTTGTGCTTCCATAAAGTCTGAAGAACATAGTCATTGCCAGCCAAAATCGAAATTTATGTCGCTTTTTTTTTTCTCTTGAAAGGTTTATACAGAAACATTGCACAATGTTAAACAATGTGGTCATTCCCGGATGAGAAAGTAACAAAACTGAAAGTTCCAGAACGACTGGAACTGCATGAGCATAATTATGCACTTGCGAGTGTGTATGTCATATTCATTGATTCCTCACCTGGATGTTGTCCAGCTCCTTCTTGAGCTGAGCGGAGCGGGGCCCCGGCACCACGGTCTTCATGCTGGGACCTGCAGGCTCCTGGCCGATCTCTGGCACTCCGGACTTCCTGCCCACAGGGTCTGTGGAGGCCTCCGCCGCTGTGGACGACAGAGTTCTGGCATGTCCTCCGCTGCCACCTGTGTGGCCATTTGAAAAAGAAAAAGTGTGTGTGTCTTATTTTTACCATGCTTATGCCTTTATGTAGCATGGTATTCGCATTCTATGAATATAAGTAGCATTGTGTAGTGCATGCAATGACATATATAATGTAGTTTTGTGTAGTGTCGACCCTGTTTCAGGGCGGGGACTGGATGAAAAAAAAGAAAAAAAGAAAAGAAAAAGCGCGCCAGTGCTTATCTATTATCCTGGATAATAAAGAATTTGTCTTGTCTTGTCTGTCTGTCTCTCTGGGCTTCGTACATGTTTGTGTGTCTCTTAGAACAACGGCAGATATGTAAGTCGGCCAAAGTGCTAATATCTTCACCGTTGGAAAATAAAGATTCATTCATTCATTCATTCAATTTTTGCATTTCACTTAATTCAGACGCATAATTATGTCTGTCGCTGGACCTGTGTGTTAAGCGTGCGAGCGTGTATGTGTGTGAGGGACGGGAGAGGAGGGGGAGAAAGATAATGTGTGTGTGTGTGTGTGTGTGTGTGTGTGTGTGTGTGTGTGTGTGTGTGTGTGTGTCTGTGTGTCTGTGTGTGTGCGTGCGCGCGTGCGCGTTGATATATTGTCCTCACTATTTGATTCATTATCTGATATTTTTGTTCGTGGCCCATTCTTTTCTTTTGGGCCGGAGGCTTAACAAATATACCATCGTCTTGTCTAGTCTTGTCTTGTCTTGTCTTGTCTCTCTCTCTCTCTCTCTCTATATATATATATATATATATATATATTATATATATAATTACACACACACACATAAAAAGAATGTGTTTGTGTGCGGTGTGTGTTGTGTGTGTTTAAATGTCTGTTTGTGTGTTTGTCTGCATGTGTGATCAAAACCAATAATACAGCAGTCTGGCGGGGTGTTCCAATAATATGTTATGTCTGTGAGTTAAAGGCCTGCTCTGTTCTGCGACATGTTATCTTAATAACAGTGCACACGTTGAGCTGGTCGCTTCAACTGGATCGTTCGCAATAAGGCATACCCACCCTATTGTTCCTGGTTCAGGTTTATTGTTATGTGTGCAATAGGTGCACTCTTAATATGAACAGGTCTTTGATATATATATATATATATATATGATACAATGATACTTATTACACGTCAAAGGCAGCTCATAGCCTAACTAAAAAAAAAAAGAAAAAAAAAAAAAAAAGAAAGTTAAACCAAATTCCCGTTCCTTTTGAGATGAAAAAAGCATTTCATGTCCCTGCCACGTTCGTGTAAATACCGCAGGTGAAGTGTTTCAAAAGACACACACACACACAAATCAACACACAGAGACTAAGACACACTGAGACACACATACGTGCATACTATGTATATATATAGTCTCTCTCTCTCTATATACACACACACACACACATGCACGTACACACACCATTACACTTCACACACATATACATCTCTCTCTCTCTCTCTATATATATATATGAAGTGTAATGGTGTATGTGCGTGCATGTGTGTGTGTGTGTGTGTGTGTGTGTGTGTGTGTGTGTGTGTGTGTGAGAGAGACAGAGACAGAGACAGAGACAGTATTCACGTGTAGTTTGGTGTCAGTCGATCTGTGTTTGTGTCTGTCTGTACATGCGTGTGTGTGGCATACTGTACTGTGTTTTTGTTTCGGAAATGCTAGAGTGGAAAATGTCTCCAGCAGCAGCAAAAAGTACAACAACAATAACAACAACAACAACAAATATTTCAAAAGCAATCAAGGCAACAGTTGGACCTGTCAGGCTGAACACCCAAATAAACAGCAAAACACAACAAGCAAACAAATAATTAACTCTGCAGTCACAATTCAAAAACAGCTTTGGTTCGCTTCTGTGGGACGTGTTAAAAAAAAAATTATCTTGTTTTATGGTTTTTGTTGCTGTTGTTGTTGTTGTTGTTGCTTTTTCATACTCACGTGCAATCACACGGTGTTTGTGTGTGTGACCGTGGTAAACATTTTCTCAGATACTACATGTGGCATAGAAAATCACACTTGGCTGGGTAGTAGGTATGAATAACACCTTTAAAGTCATCCCCTGTCTGACGATACAGCAAACAGGGTGAAAGGTCAAAGGTCAATTTCACGATTTGGCGAATTTGAAAAAAAAAAAAAAAAAAAAAGCTTGATACAGGCCTTATTTTATATCCATTTTCAGTCAGGCTTTGTGTTTTGAGTGGTTATGGGTACACCATGATCACCAAAGAAATTCAAAATAAAAGGTCAACGGTCAAGGTCACAGCATAGCAACTGATATGATAGGAAACGTGTATATGTGTAAGAGAGAGAAAGTCTCGTATAATTATCATCTTCATCAACTTATTAGGTACAATGGTTACTCACAGTGACAAAAAAAAAAAAAAAAAAAAAACAAAAACCATGTAAAGGGACAAGGTTAAAAGTCAAGGTCACTGTGTATTTGGAAAATGTAAAAGAATCACAGAACTTGGGTTTTTCCATCTGGGTTTCATTAAACACGGTTATAAAATTTAGAGGCCAAAGGTCAAGTGACGTGCGCCTTTTTGCCGAATGATATGCTTTGTAAGGTCGTGTTTTTTCGTGTTTAAAAAAAAAAAATTCATTTATTTGTTTTCTTTGTATTATTATTTTCTTAACACTTCTTCGTTAGATTAAAGCGGGTATCACACGTAAGTCTTGACGGCCTTGCGTTGTTTCTCCTTTTGATAAGGATTTAATCATCTTCATAGGAAGATGATAAAACCTTGGGTCGAAAACAGTGCACAAGAAGCGAGCCAAAGTTTCCATTGTGGAGTAGCAAAATGAAAAAGAGAGAGAGAAAAGAAAAAAAGGAAAAAAAGAGGAGAAAAAAAGAAAAAGAAAAAAGAACCACCACCTCCTACCAAATAAATAAAAAGCATTAACTCTCCAAAATGAGGGCATTCAACGATAAATCGAAAATGCATCAGCAGTAATCTGTATGTTACGTGTATTATCTGGGCACCATAATTTGTTTGAAGTAACAATCGATAGCGTACAGTCTGGATAGCTTACACACGCATGTACAGCAGCGCTACGTATCGAAGGCGGCACTGTCAACAACACTATTTTTGTTGTTGTTGTTGTTGTTGCCAACCTTTTGTTGTTGTTCTTTATCGTTACATGTCAAAAGTTCAATGTGTCAATAATCATCGCCACGTGTCGATAGCACTACTTCTGCCAGTCTTGCAGACCCTTAGCACTACCTTTCATTGGTGATGTACTGCGGGTGTAGCCTGTACCGCTATCGAACAGTCATGTTAAGATGCAATACGATTCGCGCCCACTGTCTGTCTCTCTTTGCACTTCTCTCTCTCAGAATGAGAGAGAGGGGGGAAGTGGAGAGGAGTGTGGGTGGATGGAGGAGGAAGGATGACTCTGTAAAAAGAAACATACCGTTAACACTGATATTTTATTTTCCATCTTTTACGAAAAAAAAAAAAAGTCAATCAATTTCAGGCGACTCCCGTTGAAATATATTCAAGGTATTCGGCCTGTGTGATGTTTTAGAATAGAACAGAATAGAATAGAATTGAATAGAATAGAATATGTCTTTATTACCAAGTGTGCCGGGGTCACAAGGAATATTGTGGGGGATAGTACATAACAAGGTACGAACATAAATCGAAAATCATACACAAACACAGATACAGTAGAAATTAGGATACATACAAGTGGCATATCAATATAAAAACTTGTGCATACTCACACATGCACGCACTGCACACACACACACACACACACACACACACACACTCTCTCTCCCACACTTCCGTTTTGAAGGGAATCCTGTCTGCAAATCCTGTCAAAGCATATACAGTGGCCTGGCCCGATCCGATCTAAACTATAACAACAATAGTTATCGGTTTCCATACTTTACGGTCGCACGATGAGAGATCAAAGTATCCGAGCGAGTCGCTGTATGTTATGTACACTCGATTTTACCTTCAGCTCCGCCAAAGGGGTGTCTAAAATTCGTGAAACCGATGATACTTTATTGATAATCCAGCGCTACAGCACTATCTCGCGAAAACAAAACAAAACAAAACACACACACACAGACACACACACACACACACACACACACACACACACACACACACACACAAAACCCCCCAAAAAAACATGGCAAATTTGCAACAAGACCTGCCACCGACAGTCATATATAGCCACTCCAGTGTGAAATGAAGTGCTGTTACATTCCTTTTTTTCTTTTTCATGCGATTCAGTTCTCTCTATTTCGGTTATTCGCAAAGTACTGTTTAAGAATGGATTTGGGTTTGTGTGGCTAAATCACCCTCCCCCGGCCCTCCACTTTTTGTTTTTGTTTTTTTGTATTTCCTTGATTAGTTTATACGTTTTCTTTACGAGGGAAGGATGAAAACAGGCCGATAATTGCCTATTTCTTTTCCCTCAATAAAAAAAAGTTTCGATTTCGATTTCGATTTCGATTTCTCTCCATCCAGAATGCAACTGGAACACTCGATGTCGGAGAACAAGACAAGGACGATTTTTTCCTCTTTTTTTTTTCCCTCCCCTTCTTTTGGAATCTCATTTTTTCCATATTCACGCAACATGTTTTTGTTCATATTCTGTTTGCGTGTTAACAACAATTCACTTGTAACACTAATGTATAACGTCTTGTTGACTTTTGTTTAACCCCTTCAATTGAGGCGATGATCTCTCTCCACCACCCCAGTCTATCCCCAACCCCCTATCTCTTTCTCCCGCTTTGTCTAAGCTCCATACGTATCATAACACACACTTGCGTACATGTAAATCAAATCAAATCAAATCAAAAACACTTTATTAATCCACATGGAAATTAAGTTGTGCAATCACAGGCTCATTGTAAACACTGGCATAAAATCATGCGCAACATAAGAAGAGATTAAAACTAGTCAAATAAGAATTCCCAATAGCTGACGATATACTAACCCTCCCACCCCCCACCCCCCCACACACATACTCATGTTAAGACAATAGGGTATTGCACAACAATATTAACAAATGAAAACATCCAACAAAAAAAGGGTATAAGATTACTAAAAATGACATGCGCGCACGCACGCACGCACACACACCCACCCACACACACACACACACCCACACACACACACACACACACACACACACACACACACACACACACACGTTAAGACCATAAGGTATTGTACAACAATACATAAATAAAAACATCAAGGGAATAAATCGTATATATAAGTAAAATGCACACACACACACACACACACACACACACACACACACACACACACACACACACACACTCACTCACACACACACAAACAACGTATGCATGCACATAACATATGTCACGCCAATAAGATTAGAACATTAATGTACACGTGCAGACAGATAATTCTTACTTTAATCTATTATCTTTTCGTGTTTGAAAGAAAAGCAACCAAAAAGGCCAAAGTTCCGCTCTTGGGAACATGATAAAGCCGACCTGTGTGTGTGTGTGTGTGTGTGTGTGTGTGTGTGTGTGTGTGTGTGTGTGTGTGTGTGTGTGTGTGTGTGTGTGTGTGTGTGTGTGTGTGTGTGTGTGTGTGTGTGTGTGTGTGCTTTTTTTTTTTCTCAACACAAGAAGCCCCCAATATTGGATGTTGTAGTTTGTCAGTTCAGTGTGATTTCTCTCCACGTTCATCAGTGAGACAGCTGGCAACGTCGACGCTCGCTCATTTCTGTTGGATCAACGGTTTCCACATGTGTGACCGTTTTTTTAGTGTGTGATAGTGGTTTTTTTTCTTTTTCGTTTTTTTCCTTTCCTTAAAAACAACAACAAAACCTGTTCATGGGAATGTGCAGACTGGGTATGCTCATATTTCCATAGTATTAACCCATTGGCTGCCGAGCTTTGAGCTTTGGGGGGCGGGGTGTGGGTGTGGGTGTGGATGAAACGAATTCAGAGTTTCCAGAAAATTTGAGAGTGAGGGGGATGGGGGAAGAGGGAGGGAGGGGGAAGGAGGGAGAGAGAGAGAGGGGCTGGGAGGGAGAAAGGGATGTAGGAGAGAGAGAGAGAGAGAGAGAGAGAGAGAGAGAGAGAGAGAGAGAGAGAGAGAACACTGAACACTGAACACTGAAATGTTTAATGTCCTTAGCTGTAAAGCTCTAGTGACATAGTAGGTACAAATCAGAACAAAAATGGTGCAAAAACAAATAAAATGGAACAGAAAGGAAAAACAAAATCAAAGTAAACTAAACTACTAAGGGATAAGCGGCACTTTGGTACTTTGCCATTTGCTCAAAATGAGAGAGAGAGAGAGAGAGAGAGAGAGAGAGAGAGAGAAGGGGGAAATGAGACAGACAGACAGACACATGCGTATACACGTGAACACACATGCATACAGGCACGCGCGTGCACACACACACACACACACACACACGCACGCACACACAAACACACACACACACACACACACACAAATACATACGCCCGCCCGCTCTCTCTCATTTCCTCTCTTTCTCTCACGTGCGAATATACATTCATACAAACAAAGCTCACACACACACACACACACACACACACACACACACACACATGCGCACCCCTCCCCACAACTCCCCCCCCCCGCCCACACACGCATATACACATGCATCCCCCCTCCACCCCCCACCCCCCACCTCCCCCCCCCCGCCCCACCCCCACCCCCCACCCCTCTCCCCACACAGAGCTCTCAGTCTGACATACAAATCTCAGTAACAATTAGAC